>NC_057795.1:255576120-255737853 GCF_018294505.1 Triticum aestivum | reverse complement strand
AACAACAACAACAACAACAGCAGCAACAGCAACAGCAACAACAGCAGCAACAACAGCAACAACAACAACAACAACAACAGCAACAACAACAACAACAACAGCAACAGCAACAACAACAACAGCAACAACAACAGAAGCCTAATAATAAACCATCTACTGTTTCTTCTGAAATTAAATTGAAAAGTGCATGTTTACTTGCCGCTAAATCTGATATTGATGATCTAGATTTCAGCAAATCTGTTTGCTATGCTTTTGTTTGCAAAGAGGCATTATTTTCATTTGAGGATGTGCCTTCCTGTTTGCCTCCTGCTATCACTAACATTTTGCAAGAGTTCGCTGACGTCTTTCCACAAGACGTTCCATCAAGATTACCACCTATTCGCGGGATTGAGTATCAGATTGACTTAATTGCCGGTGCTTCACTGCCAAACCATGCGCCATACCATACTAATCCAGAGGAGACGAAGAAGATTATGCACCGCGTACAGTATGATACGGGGCTAACCCGGTGTAGGTCGATCTTTCACGATTGGAGTGGGTTCCCTCGAAGAACACGATGAACACGGGGAAGAACGGAGAGAAATCACAAGGGGGAACACTCAAGAACAAGTCCAATCACGCATCCACTAGACAATCAAACACACAAGATCTAGAAGGTACATGAACAACAAAAGGAAAGATACAAAGTAGAGTTCATGTCCAAGAGGAGGTCTTGACGGGGGGTCCTTCCGTGAGGGGGTCTTGATGATATCCCGCGGGATCTTGTTCTAGATGGAGGTCTTGGCCTCCAATGGTGTAGTGGTCTCTATCTCTCTCTCTCTCTCTCTCTCTCTCTCTCAAGAGGAGGAGTGGTAGGAGCAAAGCTCACATACAAATGAGCTATCACTTTGCTAACCCTAGAAAGGAGATGGAGGTGGTCTATTTATATTCTAAGCCACGAAGGGGTAAGTGGGAAAGGGATACAAGGCCAAAGGCCCGCAGCTGCGCATAGCCAGGTACCGGACGACCGGTGGGTGTCAAACGTCTGGTGGCTCGGGACGGTCCGGCCGTTCGGCGCGTGTCAGAAGTCCGCTGATTCTTCTTGGGTGTAGTGGCACCGGATTTCCGAAGGTTGTCGGATGTCCGACGGCTCGTGGTGGACCGGCGTCCGGCGGGCGTCGGAAGTCTGTCGTTTTGCTTCGGGATAGGTGGCACCAGATTTCTGGCAAGCATCGGACGTCCGGTGCCTGGTACTTGTCGGACGTTCGGTGGGCGTCGGTCGTTCGGCCACTGTAGCACGCGTCAGCTGTAGTTCTTCTGGCCGTCTAGGATGCGTCAGGTACCGGATTACCGGTGGCGTCCAGATGTCCGGTGGTTGTAGCTTGTAGCAGCTCCATTTCTTCCATCTTTTCTTCCATGCTTCCCTCGCGGATGGTGTAGTTGTTCGTTGCGCTCGCACTCCTCGTTGTTCGTGAAGCTCCAGTGATGCGGAGCATCCTTCCATCATCCCCATGGACTCTACATCGACACATCCAATCCCACAAGGACCCATGACAAGAGCTAGAGTACGTGCTTTGGAAACCGAGGTGAACTCCTTCCTACTAGACTTGCATATGGACACAAATGGAACATGTCTACTACCTCACCAAAATATGCTATGCCTCCTTAGGTATGAAGTGGAACATCACCAAGAAGCTCAGGAGCATTTCCAAGGAGAAGGAGAACCACCCCAAGGCCGTACGGATCAAGACAGAGTGCAACAGCAGCAAAACAGCAAGTCCCAGGCGACCCCGTGCGCACGGGCCCCCGAGACCCCGTGCCCACGGGCTACACAAGAAACCAGTGCTGGAGCACCCTGTGCGCACGGGCTTGTACCATGCCCACGGGACCCCCGTGCGCACGGGCCCAACTTACCCCGTGCGCACGGGCCTCCCAGGATGGACGGCTGAGATGGCTTCTTTGGCTCCACTTCTTCTCCTTCGACCCCAAGCCTATATATTCCGTACCTAGGGACATGTTTAGGGTTAGCAAAGTATTAGATGAGATCTTGGTGAGCTTTGCTCCATTACCTTCCCTCTTTGAGGATCAAGACCCCCTAGGGAAGAATCCTTGAGGATTTCAAGACCTCCATTGGGAGAAGACTACCACCAAGACCCCTCTTCCTTTGGATTTGGGATGAACTTTGCCATTGTATCTTTCCTTTGATTGTGTTTGAGACTTGTGGATCTTGTGTTGTTACTCTAGTGGATGTGTAATCGGGAATTGTTGGAGTGATTGTCTCTTTGTGTTCATCCTTGTGTTCTTGTTGTTCTTGTGATTTCTCCCCTTTCCCCCCCTCCAAGTGTGAAAAGGTCCGTCCTAGGGTTCTACCCTACATCATTTGGTATCATGAGCCACGTTGATTCACATCTTGGAGTCCCTACCTTCCACTTTCTAGCTTGATTTTGTTGTTTTTCGTCCTAATCCGAAAATCCCCACCAAAAATAGCCCCAAAATTTTTTCTTGCAATTTGTTGATCTTGTGAGATTTGGTTGATTTGATCCACGAATTTGGTGTTTGGCAAGTGGATCTACCCCTCCACCATCATCCCCACCCATCCCCCACTAGAATTTGGCCAAAAATTTGCAATCTCCACGAAATCATAGAAGTTCATCCGCTCTCGGGAGACCCCGTGCACACGGGCCATCGGGACCCCATGCACACGGGACCTCGTGCACACGGGCCTCACTTACCCCGTGCGCATGGGCCATCCAGAAACTTTCGGCCACTTTTCTGTTTTTCTCATTTTGTTTCACCACCACCTCTCGTGTTCTTCCGCACCTTTCCACGTGTTTGTTGAGCATTCGGTTGTGATTTCTCTTGTGTCCTAAGGTGTTTCGGCTACTTAGGCGCAAGTTGGTATCATCATCGCCACTAATCATCGACTCGGACAACACTTCGGCTTCGACAAGTTCATCTTCGACCGTAAGCAAGGACGGTAACCTCGACGACAACTTGTACTCCCTTGCCATTAACTTGATAGCTTTGAGCCCTTTTGCGTAGCTTACCCATCGAGACTAGCTTGTTGAGTATTGCCGGGCCACGTCTTAGTGCACCATTTAGTGTTCCGTCCATCCCGTGCATCTACTACTTGTTACCTCATTGTGTGGCTGCATATCAAGCATCGTGGCATAGTTGAAAAAAAAGGATAAAAAGCTTTTAAGCAAAAGAGAAGAGAAGCAAAGAGCTTATAAGCAATAGCATCGAGCCTTAGCATACGTGCATCATCTTGGTCACCACATACATAAGCATACTTGGGATAGTGAGACGAGTAGATTCTCTATTAGGTTGGTGCACTAGCGTATCTAGCCCATTAGTGCAATTGAGCTAGCATCTCTCTAGTATCCGTACGACAAGAGCTTTTCCCGTGTATCGATATCTTCGAGATCATTCGTTGGTTGTGTGGATCCCATTTATCTTCCGTGTGTGTGTTCCTCGTGTTATATTGGGAGGATGACCTATTTGTCTTATTTTCCATTTGTGAATCTTCTCAACTTTATCAACATCTTGACTAACATTTGCTTGAATTATTTGTGCCTTTCCTAACCAAGCTCCTCCATAGACCATTTACTTGTAGGTGTGAGAAACAATTCCCGGTACCAATTCCCCTATTGTAACATCACGTGGGATCGTACTTGTTACATCCACAATCTTCGGAAAAGGTAACTTTGGTTTTGTTCTCTCATTTTCCTACTCACCACCACTTTCTTATGATGGATAGGCCAAGTTCTTCTACCAACCCACTCTTCATCGAGCAAGACGACGACATGTCATCCTTCGTCACAAAGAGCCACCTTTTTGGTGCACAACGAGCTCTCCATCAAGAGCAACAAGCAATGAACGACCGCATCGACAACCTCGCCACCGACTTGCGACTCTCCGAGCAACGTACATGCGACTACTTCGACAACAAGCTCGACGCGCACAAGCAAGAGAACGATGCAAGAATGGATGAGATCCGAGCTTTGTTGGTCAACCGGCCTCCTTCAACTTCTTCCTACTCAAGACGGAGCCACTCAAGTCGACACTCCGACGACACCTTCTCCGGCTCAAGTACACCGTCATCGACCATTCTTTGACGAGCCGCGCATCAAGACCGTCATGCATCTCGCGACCCGCTACATGTCAAGCATCCACAAGAGCAAGTCGATGAGCAAGTTCCTCGTCCTCAAGCAAACCAAGTCGCTTTTGCTCAAGCTCAAGAACGACAACGTCTTCGTCATCAAGAAGAAGAAGAACGAGCGCGTCTACACCAAGAGGAACAAGACGCCGTGGCCCAACGACTTCAGCAACAACAACGAGAAGCACAAGCTCTTGAGGCGGAACGTGCCCTTCAAGAATCAAGTCGAGCCATCGCCAACCGCAATCGCGAACGGCGCAATCAAGAGGAAGCCCTTTGAGAAGAAATACAAGAGAGGAACTATCAACCACGTGTGCACCGTCAGGTTTCTCAAGCTCCTCCCCAAGCTCGTCAAGCTCCACCTCAACCCCAAGTGCAACAAGAGCGACACCAAGTGGAACAAGTGCTTCAAGACCCTCCTCCACACCAAGAGCGACATCATGAGGAACGAGCATTCGAGGACTTTCCAAGGCAAGAGCGATATCGCAACCGCTATCAAGATGAAGAGCAACGCTATGGAAAACTCAAATTCACAATGCCCAAGTTCAATGGAAGCAATGATCCGGAAGAATACCTCTCATGGGCATTGAAGGTCGACAAAATCTTTCGTTTGCACAACTATGAGGAAGAGAAGAAGATCGCAATGGCATCACTTGAGTTCCAAGACTATGTGCTCATATGGTGGGAACAAGTCCTTGAGCGCCGAGAAGCAAGAGGTGACCCTCCAATCACCACTTGGGCTCAAATGAAGGATGTCATGCGAGCATGATTTGTGCCCACCTACTACAACCGTGATCTCATCAAGAAGCTACAACTCCTCAAGCAAGGAACAAAGAGTGTTGAAGAATACTACAAGGAAATGGAGATAGCCATGATTCGAGCCAATGTCAAGGAAGATGATGAGCAAACAATGGCACGATCTTGAATGGACTCAATCATCCCATCAAGAAGATCGCCGACTTCCAACCCTATTCCAACCTCATCGAGCTAGTGCATCAAGCGACCAAGGTGGAACGTCAATTGCAAGATGACTTCAAGTACGCCAAGTACTCATCCAAGACATACGGCTTCTCCAACAATCAAGCTTCAACAAATCCTCCAACATCTACTTCAACCAAGCCTTCTCCAAGCAACGACGACAAGACAACATACAAGAAACCGTCGTCAAGTTCAAGTCGTCTCCCTCCTACTACAAGCAACTACAAGCCGCGTGCTTCTTCCTCTACTCCGACCGATGAGACCATCAAGACAAGTTCAATCAAGTGCTTCACAGGTGGCGGCCGAGGCCATAAGTCCTTCCAATGCACCAACAAGCACACCATGATCCTCAACGACGATGGCACCTACGACTCAATGAGTGAAGATGAAATGGAAGCTATGGAGCAAGTGGCCATGCACCGGCGCGTGAACGAGGATGAAGATGATCAAGTCTTTTGTGATGAAGATACGAGCCCCGCTCTCGTTGTCTCCAAGGTCTTGACACTTCAACATCAACAAGAAGAATACCAACGATGCCATATCTTCCACACCAAGGCAGGCATCAATGGAAGGTCCGTCAAGGTCATCATTGATGGAGGTAGTTGCCACAACTTGGCAAGTGAAGAACTATGCTCCAAGCTTCAATTGGTCAAGAGGAAGCACCCGCACCCCTACAAGGTTCAATGGCTAAGTGACTCCGGCACTATACGGGTTGAGCATACGGTCCAAGTATCCTTCAAAATTGGTGCATATGAAGACACTTTGGAGTGTGATGTGGTCCCAATGACCGTTTGCCACCTTCTTCTTGGTCGACCATGGCAATTCGACCGTGGTGTCGTCCGCAATGGGCGTACCAATCACTATAGCTTCAAGATGAAAGGAAAGGAATATGTGCTACGACCCATGTCTCCTAGTCAAATGATAGCCGACAAGCAAGCCACCCACCATAGAGAGAAGAGTGAGAAAGTGAGCCACCAAAACATGAGTGAGAGCAACAAGCCAAACTTGAGCGCCTCTTCGCCTAGAGAGAAAAACCTCATACTATTTGCCACAAAAAGTGAGATGAGAGAAGTGTGTGAGAACCCATCGAGTGTGATGCACTTTGTCCTTGTGTGCAAGGATGGAGAACCAAAACCTAACACCACTCACGAGCTACCTTTGGTGTTTCAATCTCTTTTGCAGGAATTTCAAGATGTTTTCCCCAATGAGCTACCTCCGGGTCTACCTCCTCTACGAGGCATTGAGCATCGAATTGACCTCATCCCCGGAGCGCCACTTCCAAACAAAGCTCCATACCGTGTCAATCCCGAAGAAACCAAGGAGATTCAACGGCAAGTACAACAACTAATCAACAACGGTCATGTACGTGAAAGCTTAATCCCTTGTGTCGTTCCCGTCATACTTGTGCCTAAGCCCAATGGAAGTTTCCGCTTGTGTTTCGATTGTAGACCTATAAATGCTATCACCGTTCGCTATAGGCATCCCATTCCTCGCTTAGATGATATGCTTGATGAACTTAGTGGAGCCAACTTTTTCTCAAAAATTGATCTTAAAAGTGGCTATTATCAAATCCGCATACAAGAAGGTGATGAATGGAAAACTTCTTTCAAAACAAAATTTGGCTTATATGAATGGTTAGTCATGCCTATGGGTTTATTGGAGGCTCCCGGTACTTTTGTGCGTCTCATGCATCATGTACTTCGACCTTACATTGGAGTCTTTGTTGTGGTTTACTTCGATGATATTCTTGTGTTTAGCAAAACCATGAAAGAGCATCTTGATCATGTTAGGCTTGTTTTGCAAACACTTCGCAAGGAAAGTCTTTATGCCAATATGAAAAAGTGCACATTTGGTGTTCACAAAGTGGTTTTCTTGGGTTTCGTTGTCTCTTCCAAGGGTGTCCATGTTGATGAAACTAAAATTGAAGCAATTAAAACTTGGCCCCAACCCACCAATTTGCAACAAGTGTGAAGTTTTCTTGGTCTTGCAGGTTTTTATCGTCGCTTTGTGAAAAACTTTAGCACTATTGCCGCCCCTTTGCATGCTTTGAGTAAGAAGAATGCTCCTTTTGTTTGGGGAACTTTGCAATCAACCGCTTTTGATGAGCTCAAGTCTTTTCTTACTCATGCTCCGATTCGTGCTTTGCCCAACTTTGACAAAACTTTTGAGGTTCATTGTGATGCAAGTGGTACCGGAATTGGCGGAGTTTTGATGCAAGAAAAACGAGCAGTTGCATATTTTAGTGAAAAACTCTCCGGTGCTCAACTTAACTATCCCATCTATGACAAAGAATTGTATGCTTTAGTGTGTGTCCTACATGTTTGGGAACATTATCTTAGACCTCATGAGTTTGTCATACATACCGATCATGAAACACTTAAATACTTAAAAGGTCAAACTAAGTTGAACAAGCGTCATGCCAAATGGAGTGAATTTATTGAATCTTTCCCATATGTGATCAAGTACATTAAGGGTAAGGAAAATGTAGTTGCCGATGCACTTTCACGCATATGCACGCTTGTCACTAAACTTGAGTTGAATGTTATTGGCTTTGAGCACATAAAAGACTTGTATGCTAATGATCCATCTTTTGCACCTCATTATGCTAAATGTTTGATGCATACATCTTGGGAACAATATTACATCAAGGATGGTTATCTTATGAGAGCTAACAAACTATGCATTCCCGAGTCTTCTCTTCGTTTGCTCTTTTTGCAAGAGGCTCATGAAGGCGGACTCATGGGACACTTTGGACGCGACAAGACTTTCGTCATGCTCTCCAAGAACTACTTTTGGCCCAAGATGTTCCGCGAAGTCTCACGCTTCACCACCCGATGCTCTACATGCCGCAAAGCTAAGTCCAAAGCTCAATCTCATGGTATTTACATGCCACTTCCTATTCCTTATCAACCTTGGGAAGACATTAGTATGGATTTTGTACTTGGTTTGCCGAGAACTCAAAATGGAAAGGATTCCGTGTTTGTTGTTGTGGACCGATTTTCTAAGATGGCACATTTCATTCCTTGCAACAAGATAGGCGATGCTTCACATATTGCAAATCTCTTTTGTAGGGAAATCTTGCGCCTCCATGGAGTACCAAAGACAATCGTCTCTGACCGCGACGTCAAGTTCTTGAGTTACTTTTGGAAGACTCTATGCGCCAAGCTCGGAATCAAGCTCTTGTTCTCATCCGCATACCATCCTCAAACCAACGGCAAAACGGAGGTGACAAACCGGACACTATCCACTCTACTTCGCATATTGATCAAGAAGAACATCAAGGAGTGGGAGGCATGTCTACCCATCGCCGAGCACGCCTACAACCGTGCAAGACATTCGACTACCGGCAAGTCCTTCTTCGAGGTCGTCTACGGCTTCAACCCATTGTCCCCATTGGACATTCTACCTCTCCCTCTACAAGAGCGCACCAACATGGATGCAAGTGCTCGAGCAAGCTACATCAAGAAGATGCATGAAGATACAAGGACCATCATCGAACACCAAGTACATCGACTAGCGACCAAGCTCAACGTCAACAAACAACCAATGATCTTCAACATAGGTGATCTCGTGTGGCTACACCTTCGCAAGGACCGCTTCCCCAACGAACGCAAGTCCAAACTACTACCTCGATCCGATGGACCATTCAAGGTGCTAGCACGCTACAACGACAACGCCTACAAGATTGAACTCCCACGAGACAAGTACAACATGAGCGACATCTTCAACGTCAAAGACCTCTCGCCTTTCCATGGTGATGAAGATTTTGATCCGAGGTCAGATCTTCCCCAAGGGAGGGGAGATGATGCGGAGCATCCTTCCATCATCCCCATGGACTCTACATCGACACATCCAATCCCACAAGGACCCATGACAAGAGCTAGAGCACGTGCTTTGGAAACCAAGGTGAACTCCTTCCTACTAGACTTGCATATGGACACAAATGGAACATGTCTACTACCTCACCAAAATATGATATGCCTCCTTAGGTATGAAGTGGAACATCACCAAGAAGCTCAGGAGCATTCCCAAGGAGAAGGAGAACCACCCCAAGGCCGTACGGATCAAGACGGAGTGCAACAACAGCAAAACAGCAAGTCCCAGGCGACCCCGTGCGCACGGGCCCCCGAGACCCCGTGCCCACGGGCTACACAGGAAACCGGCGCTGGAGCACCCCGTGCGCACGGGCTTGTACCGTGCCCACAGGACCCCCGTGCGCACGGGCCCAACTTACCTCGTGCGCACGGGCCTCCCAGGATGGACAGCTGAGATGGCTTCTTCGGCTCCACTTCTTCTCCTTCGATGTCAAGCCTATATATACCGTACCTAGGGCCATGTTTAGGGTTAGCAAAGTATTAGATGAGATCTTGGTGAGCTTTGCTCCATTACCTTCCCTCTTTGAGGATCAAGACCCCCTAGGGAAGAATCCTTGAAGATTTCAAGACCTCCATTGGGAGAAGACTACCACCAAGACCCCTCTTCCTTTGGATTTGGGATGAACTTTGCCATTGTATCTTTCCTTTGATTGTGTTTGAGACTTGTGGATCTTGTGTTGTTACTCTAGTGGATTTGTAATCGGGAATTATTGGAGTGATTATCTCTTTGTGTTCATCCTTGTGTTCTTGTTGTTCTTGTGATTTCTCTCCTTTTCCCCCTCCAAGTGTGAAAAGGTCCTTCCTAGGGTTCTACCCTACATCATCCAGGAATACCTATGCATGCACACGAGTGGAGTGTCAAGTAGTATACCATCCTCGAAGGGGTCAAGTGAACACGTGTAAATGAGAAGATTCACCTTTATGTATGAGAAGTAGAGGTCGGACGTGCCACTTGCCAAATAGACTCTTGACATGGTGATGCCCGTAGGATGCTCCGCATCATCCCCTCCCCCTTGGAAAAGATCCAACCTCGGATTGAAAACCAAATCACCATGGGAAAAGGATGGTGGTGTCGTGTCGAAGTGGTCGATCACCAAGAACTTATCATGTTGAAGTTTGAAATGGGCACTCTCCAATGTCGCACGGTCTAGTGATTCCTTCAAAAGGAGCAAGTACAACAAACACTTGGAAAAACAAATGTGGTTAGCGTTAGTGCAAACCCAAGCATTCAAGAGGTGATTCACCAAACAAGTGTCATCATCAAGCATAGCATATGGTGTGACAAAGGATTGTGACATGGTATGTAAGCATATCAATTGAGAAAATTCAAGGTCATCATGGAAACAAGCATGTAAATGTGAGGTAGAGATGCAAATATGTGTGACAAGAGAATAAGCATCTACCTCAAGTTCATAGCAGTCATGCTTAATGTTCTCAATGAAAGGTCTATGGTAGGGGCATAGGAAGGATTCACAACACCAAATAAAATGAAGTGTCTAAACACATGGGTCAAGTGCAAGACAATCCAAGCATAACATGCATAGGGTGTAGTGAATATAGTGTGGCACTCAACACAATAGAAAGAGCAATTGTTCATCATGTGTGAGGCAATCAAGTCAAGCATGTGGCAAGCAATGGGACATGGCATATGTGAAGAAATGATATCGGTGCAACCAACCATATGATAATAACAAGTAGTCCAAGAATTGGATGCAACACACAAGGTATATATGTCATGAGGCATGGAAATGTGGCAACCTTAGGTGAAAGCAATATCCTGAACATGCATGCAAATGGTGCAAGCACCACATGAAGTATGATCCACAATATCCAAGCTCACGAAGGATGTCACCTTGAAAGTGTGTCCTTGTGCATTATTCACAATGCCGAAGTGGTAGGAAATGTGGTGTAGAAGTGAGTCATGGTAGAGTGTATGAGGCTCGCTCTCAAGAGCTCGAATGGTCAAGTCACGTGAAGTGGAAGTCGACATGAAGTCCAAGTATCCTACACATGAACACAACAAAACAAAGAACGTATGTGCATGGTAGATAAACACATCATCCATCATGATGGTTCTCTTCTCTTGCACATAACCATTAGAAGCGCAAGTGCATGAATAATATGATCCAACAATGGGGAGATTCATGGCACTAGGTATATGGTGCAAAGAGGTAAGACAAGCATGATTCACAAGAAATATGTCAAAATCTCCAAATATATTTGAGAATGCTATGGGGCAATCTCATGAGCAAGACTAATAGCATTGTTGCACTCAATACATGGCAAATCTAGCATGAGAGAGGCAACATATGGAGATATGTGACAAGAAGCAATAGCAATCATGTGCAAAGCATGGAAATGGTTGTCATCAACTACATGAAATGAGCAAGTATGAATCATTGGTGATGCAACATAAGCAAGCATAGTAATCAAGTCGTGCAAACTAGTGGAGCGAAGATGCAACACACTAGAGGGAATCATGGCAATCATGTCATGTGAGCAATTAATAGGCATAGGTAATGCACATGACATATCGCAAGCATGAACACAAAGCAAGATCAAAGTATGATCATATGCATGGTATAGAAAGCAAACATGGCAATAGCAAATTATATCTCCACCAAGCTTGCAAATACACATACAAGTACTAGAGTCAATCATCATGTGTAATGCAAAGCATGGGTCACAAGTGCATGGCAAAGGCATAGTAATGAGCATATCATGCAAAGTGAACATGGCAAGATGGGCATGTAATATGTAATGGACCATAACCCATAGCCAAGTGAGGGTCATGTAGAAGAAATGCGTGAAGTCTTTGCGCGAAGAGAGTTGTGGGAAAGACAATCCACGGGATCCCAAGTCATCATTGCTCTCTAGAGCTCGTTTTGTCAACTCATGGGATTGTGAGGTTGACAAGTATTCATGGGTACCTACACAAAAGAGACACAAACCAAAGAAATTGTGTGCGTGGTAAATGTACACATCATCCATCATGATGTGTATGTGCACATTAGAGTTATCACAAGATAGGAATCGCTCAAAGAAATTTGATGCATGGTATAAGAACATGTCATCCATCATGAAAGAATAGTTATTGTGTATAACACGATGGGGACACAAATTGAGAATGCAAGTATATGGCACATCGATAGCATGTTTATTCATGGGGAGCATATGGTGCACGCAAGTAGTGGGATCATGCAATGGATAGGAAACTATGGGAGTATCCTCATGAGCAATATTGGAAATATCATACGGAGAAAATGGACAACATCCAAAACAATGCATATCCAAAGCTAGGTGGTCATGGCATGGCATATGAGATAAATGATGCAAAGGGAGCATATCAATATCGTCACAAGAAAAACAAATGTCAATAACCATGGGCTTGTCATCTATGCCATAAGTGCAAATTGGGTTTGTTTTAATGGCATATGCATAATCACTATGAAGAGATTGCAAATAAGACACATGGTTGATCTCATGCATAGCATATGACAAGTCAAAGGATCATCAAACATGATGTGACCTAAAGAATTGTCACAAGAAATCCTATGTAACATGGCATCACAACTAATAGACTCCACATGAGAATCATCATACTCATCATAAATGGGCAAATCATCGCATGGGGAAATGTACTAGCATGAAGTATGCTACTAGGTTGATCAACATCATGCAAGAAATCAATGTCAAGAATGTCCACTAGTGGGACTAGAGCATCACCATCACCTTTGTTACCTTTGTCATTCCACTCAAGTGGTGTAGGTGAGGTAGGAAAGACCAAATGGTGGTCATCTTCATCTTGATGGAACCATGTGGGGGGTGCATCATATTCCACCATGGCCATCTTCTTGTCCAAAGGAAGGACGAAGTCATCACGAATCGGCGTGTCGTCGTATATGGGTCCTAGCACCAAATGAGAAGACACAATAGAGGTAGAGGTCAAGTTGTTAGAAATGCAAATGGACTCACGAGACCTATCAACTATCACACTCTCTCTATGTGGTGGTTCACTCACTCCCTCAAAATAGGTGCACTCAAAGTCACATATGGTGGAGTCACTCATCACACTCAAGTGGTGGAGGTTGTGGCTCTCCTCACATGGAAAGTGGGGCAACTCGTCATATATGGAGCTAGTGGTGAAGTCACTCTCACTCTCAATATGGTGGCAAAAGTCACTCAAGTCATCATACGTCGCCGTGGTCGAAGGGAAAATCCCCTGCTCAACCATCTCATCGTCGTCGCCGTGGATGAAGGCCGAAGATGGAACATCATCACTCTCCTCCATGACCGAAGGAAAAATCCCATGCTCGATCATCTCGTCATCGTCGCCGTGGATGAAGACCGAAGATAGAACATCATCACTCTCGCCTCCAAAGATGGAAGCATCATCCTTGCTTGCCACCTTGTCGCTCGCCTCCAAAGCTTGGTCCTTGAGGGTCTCCGTAGTCGTACTCGTTGCCATTCCGTCTTGAAAAAGAGTAGTGGTAGACTCGGCATCATCAATGCCATAAAGAGGGATGGCGGTGAAGTCAAACTTGGGAGCATCATCTTGGAGCTCATCGGGCTTGGACATCTTGGTGGTACTATCCTCATGCTCGTTCTCATGGAGCTTGGTCTTCAAGAAGTGTGCTTGGGTGGAGAAGTCTTGGCCTTCATGAGTTCTTGTTCCGCCTTGAGAGCACCAATGTAGTTGTCGTCGAGGGACTTGTAGTTCTCGAGGAAGATAGTCTTGGAGATTTCATTGTGCAATCCCATCATGAAGTGGAACGTCATCGAAATGGGGCCGTCCACGCCGGCTCATCGCAAGGCATTCTTCATCTCCTTGAAGTACGCGTTGATGGACTTGGATCCTTGGATGGTGTTCTCCAATTGGCGTAGAAGTTGTTCCGTGTAGGTTCGAGGCACGAACTCTCACTGCATAGCTCTCTTCGTCTTGGGCCAACTCATGACGTAGCTCTCCGAAGGTGTGTGAGGCCACCATGTGTACGCGTAGTCGTGGAAGTTCCTTGTGGCGCACTTCACTTGATCTTCAGGACGAACGTGATGTAGCTTGAGGTAGTCGTCCATCAGCGCTCCCACTCGAGATACTCATTGGGTTCTTGAGTACCGTAGAAAGGAATCGCGAGGTCGATGTCGAGGTCATAGTAGCTCGTGGAAGTCGCGGACTAGAGCTTGGGGAGCTTCTCTTGAGTGTAGTATTGGGGTGCTTGTTGGCGAAGATGCCGAATGTCTGTAGGCGAAGATGCCTTGAAGTCGCTTGGCGAAGATGCCAAGGGAGATGGTGAAGTCGTTGAGTGGTTGTTGGTGTTGAGCTCTTGACCTTCACGCTCTTGTTGGTGATGGTGTCGATGCCGATGTGATCTTGCCGGAGATGGTAGCTCGGAAGCATGTGCTCTTGAGCGTCTTCTTGAAGATGAGGAAGACCGCTTGTAGGCCTTGATGAGGGCTTTGAGCTCCTCCATTTGAGCTTGCATCTTGGCGTCAAAGTTGTTTTTTGTGGCATCAAACTCATCGTTGTTATTGTAGACCAAAGGTGAAATGTCTTGCCTATCCATCACAAGACTCGAGCAAAGGTGAGTAGGAAAATGAGATAAACAATACCAAGTTACCTTTTCCCAAAGTTGAGGATGTATCTCATATCACTCAATGTGTAATGAAAGAATAGTGGAATTGGTACCAGACATGTTCACTCACACCTATCAAGTAAAGCTTATGGTGGAGCTCGGTGAGGATAGTGGCACAAAAATTTGATGCAAAATGTTAGCAAGAGTCAATAATGTTGAAAGAGATTCACAAATTTGCAAATGAAACAAGTAGACCAATAGCAATGAATGGCACACGAAAACACACACACACACAGATAGATAAATGGGGTCGTGCAACCAAGGAATGAGCACAAAATGTGGAATCCACAAAAAACACTCGTTTTGCACAACTCAAGAGAGACGCTAGCACGATTGCTCAAAAGGCGGATACGACACTTGTGCACAAACTATAAGATGCAAAATGGATAAAATTTCTATCCCAAGTATGCTATGTATGTACGTTCCGGTGCTTTTGCACAAGATGATCCAAGATGATCGAGTATGATACCATATGATATATTGTGATGATATGGCTATTGCTTACAAGCTCTTTGTTCACTTTTTTTCTTTCCTTAAAAGCTTATTCTCTTTTTTTGATATGGACACAATATGAAATGCACAAACCAAGATAGCTGTCGGCGTTCTAGGAACGGGGGTCCCCAGACTTGCCTGCCTGCGGCCTGCGACGTGGCTCAAAGGGGGCCCAGCACGGACCATCTTCATCAACACAAGCTCAAGACCCTCGCGAGGGGCCAAGCCTCGCGGGGCGGACGACAAGGAGCTTCCTCAGGCACGGCCTCATCAGGCTGGCTCACGAGGAGGAGGAGAGTTCAAGGCGGGGTACCTCGCGAGGTGCCCATGACGCAAGCCATGACGACCAAGGGCGCCAGTCGGGCGCCAGCCCGCGCAGTGTCCTTCTTTCCTCTTTGGTGCAAGGGGAGCAAGCGCAGGCGAGAGCATCAAGCAAAGGCATCCATTTCGGTGCAACAAGACCAAGACCAGTCCAACGGCAGGATGGAGGTCACCATGGAGCCCAAGTCGGCGTCACCACCAGAGCCTTTGACAGACGAGGACCAACTTTAGTCAGGATAAGTGTACTAGATGTTCCCCTTCAAAATGGCCAATTGTTGGCGCCCTTCCCGCTCAATATTTGGGAAGAGGCCCAGGGCCTTTGACTATAAATAGGACTAGCCACCCGCAGGGTAGAGGCATCTAGATAGGAATTTGGAGATAAGATAGGCATCTAGAATCAACCCCTCCTAAGGGACAACACCATTACAAGAACAGACCCTCGCGAGGCTGTTCTTCCTTGTATTGTTCATCATCAGCCCAAGAGGCAATCCACCACGCCACACACTGGAGTAGGGTATTACACCACAATGGTGGCCTGAACCAGTATAAACCATGTGTCTCTTGCGTTGTGTTTCTCGTAGTTTAGATCTTAGCGATTCGGTGAGGGACAGGTAGGTAGAAGGCGAAACCTCCGCGCGCACCCCAGTGTTCGAACCTCAAGGGTCTGCCGGAACCCTAAATCTGACATTTGGCGCGCCAGGTAGGGGTGCTCCGGAATTCATCTTCCGTCGCCCTGTTCTTTCCCGACCGTCGCGTCCATGTCTGACGCATGCCGGGTTCGCGCCGAGCGCCAAGCCGCCCTCGCTTCCCGCGTCACCTAGACGGCTCCCATCGGCGGGCGCCCCCGTCGTTCCCCGTCACCTGCCGTCAACATCGCCACCGGCCCGGCAGGGAACGAGCAGCAAGCATCGTCCCAGCACCCGTCCATGAGGCGAGACGGCCGCACCACTATGCCCTCGCTCACCCCCGCTGGTTCTTCGTCCCGCGCTCCCCGCGTGGCCATGGAGGCTCGAGTTGCGCCCATCGCGGCAAACGAGTTCCTGCGCTACCGCCCCGTCGATGATGTCTACGAAGAATGGCTCGACCGAGTCGCCGAACTCGTCCGCGCCGCTGGGGGCTCCCCCGCGCCATCTTTCTCGCTGCACCGCGCCCCGCCATGCGCGGGCAATGAAGCTCCTGGGGCGCCTCAGCCGCCTCCCCCTCAAGAAGGCGCCCTGGCTCCAAGGCGCGCGGCCCCTGGCGGAACCCGCCCCGTCAGGAACCAGCGAGGCAGGAGCAGAGCTGCCAAGAGGTCCCTCGCCCTCGAGAAGCTGCCCGAGCGCTCCCTGCTCCGGCTCGTCCCGACCGTGCTCCTGCTCCAGCACGTCAAGACCCCGTGCTGCACCCAGCTGCGGCGCACGGGGACCCGCAGGACCGAGCCCTTCGTCCTCCAAGGCCTCCTGTGGCCACAGCGGGCTGCCGCGCCTTCACCACCGAGCTATGCACCGTCGCGTGGCCCGACAAGTTCAAGCCAGACCTGCCTCCTCGCTACGACGGCATGGCTGACCCTGCGGAGTTCCTCCAGCTCTACGAGCTGGGCATCGAGGCTGCCAACGGAGACGAGAAGGTCATGGCGAACTGGTTTCCCATGGCTCTCAAGGACGGGGCCCGCACCTGGCTTCTGAACCTGGCCCCAGGCACGATCTCCTCCTGGGACGAGATGCGCACCCGCTTCATCACTAACTTCCAAGGTACCCGCGACCGGCCACCCTCGTGAGCGACATGCGCCGCATCAAGCAGCAACCAGGGGAAACCCTGCAGAAGTACATCCAGCGCTTCAACAACACGCGCCTCAAGATTCCCAAGGTGACCGAGGAGGCCATCATCTCAACCTTCTCTGACGGCATGCGTGACGTCAAAATGAAGGAGCAGCTCGCAATGCATGAAGATCTGTGCACTTCCTTGGGGTTGTTCAACCTGGCGACCAAGTGTGCCAGGGTTGAGGAAGGGCGTCTCTCCCTCCTCGAGTTGCCTGCCGCAGACCCTGAAGAGAAGAAGCCCAAGGCCAAGGACGTGAAGCGCAAAGGGGCTGCCGTGCTCGCGGCAGAACCAGACACCAAGCGGGGCAGAGATCAGCCCGAATCCTCCAAGGGCAGTCGGTACTGCGTGTACCACGACCTCCACACCCATAACACCAATGAATGCCAAGAGCTCCGGGCCGTGCGTGAAGGACGGACTGGCTGGCGTCCCGACTGGAGCGACCGGGGCTATGGACGAGGAGGAGGAAGGAACGCATGGCGCTGGGACGACCGCGGCCCACGTCAAGGGTGGCGCGACCAACCTCGCGAGGATCGCTGGCAGGACTCGCCTCGCGAGGGAGGCTAGAGAGATCAGCCTCGCGAGGATCGCCCGCAAGGTAACGCAGGCCTCCCTCCGCTACCGCCGCAGCCAAGGAGAAATGAGGACCATCATCAGGACGAGGGGGCTGGGGGCTTCTAGGAGCCACGTGCGATCGCCTGCATCCTAGGCGGAGCTCAAGCCCCAGCCTCTCAGCGCATCTTCAAGCAGTTCGCCCGAGAAGTGAATGAAGTCCTCCCCAAGCTCGAGGCCACGCGCCCTCTCAGGTGGTCGGCGTGTGCCATCACATTCAGCTCAGCGAATCAGCTCAAGTGCGCGGCCACATCCGGAGTCCTCCTGATGCTTTGTTCCCCAATCATCAGCAACGTGCTAGTCAACAGGACCCTCATCGATGGTGGAGCAGGGCTCAACGTCCTGTCCGTGGAAACATTCAATAATCTCCAAGTACCCTATAGTCAGCTTCAGCCAGCCAAGCCTTTCTCCGGAGTCACTAACGGCTCCACAGTCCCGATTGGGCAGGTCCGCCTCCCTGTCACCTTCGGGGCACGCGACAACTACCGCACCGAGCTCATCGACTTCGACGTCGCCCACATTCCCCTGCCGTACAACGCCATCCTCGGGTACCCAGCGCTGGCCAAGTTCATGGCCGTAACCCACCACGGCTACAACGTCCTCAAGGTGACAGGAAGCGGCGGAGTCATCACAGTGCCCTGCGAAGAGAGAGACGCTGTTTGCTCCCTAGAGAGAGCCTTTCAGGCCGCATCACTGGAAGACCCGGATCGTGGAAGCAGGAGGCTTCCCGAGGCCGCCCCCAAGAAGAAGAAGATATCGGCCGCCTGGCCCCTCAGGAGGCAGGTCCCTCAGGACCCGCGCCTGCTCAGGGGGAACCTCCTTCCATCGCATAGGGAAGCGCGCCCGGCGCCCTCCTCAGGCAGGGCTCTGGGGCTCTGCCCTGGAGGGCCGTCGACCTCGCCAAGGTCATGAGGGAGGCGCTTGGGCACCATGTGGAGGCGTGTTTCAAAGCACGTTTCCATCAAGAAGGAGCAAGGCAAGGAGGGACAAACCCTCAGGAGTTCGTCAGCAAGGCCATTCAGGAGCTACAGGAGTCAAGGGTCATGAGAGGCAGCCGCCGCTTACCCGCTGTGGCCCCCCATCCAGGCGAGGATGGTGGGCTGCGCGTCTGCATCAACATACCAGGGCTCAACCAAGCCGCATCTCGGGAGCGCCTCTGGCCTTCGCGAGTGGGACGCTGCGAGGGCCCACCTCACAGCTGCATTCGCCTGCCTTACGGCTCGCCGAACACAGCTGCTGCGTACTAGCGCATCATGAGGGCCATCCTGGAGGCTCAAGAGGTCAGGCGTTCCGCAGCCCTGGTGGAGATGGAGACGGTCCGCGAGGAGCCACCAGCGCCTCCGGAGCCTCCTGAGACCCCAGGGCCTGGGGGCTCGTGAGGATTTGCTCCCGCAGCCCACCAAGTCTGCTGCATCAACACCCCTTCGTCTTCAGCGTCATCAGGTGACATCTTTCTAGTTTCATTTCTAGCTAGGAGCGCCCTCAGGGCTGCATTATTCCCAGGCCACGTGGGTCCGTCCCTGTGGGGTGTATCTCTTTTATTTCATGTTCTTAGCTTACTCTGCTGGGGGTGCCCCTCGGGCTGCATTATCCCCAAGCCGCTCGGGTCAGACCCAGTGGCATGTACCCCTCTTGCATTTATCTTAGGGCCATGTTTTCGACCCGTCATGCTTGGCGTTTGGTGCTTGTTCATGGTACCTTTTTCTTCTTGGATGTCGCAAGCTTGCGCGTTAAAGGGGGGGTGCCTGAGCATCGCGACTCAGGGCTCCTACCGGCTCTCCGGCCCTCACCCTCTAGTCTGCCCACGGCATCGCGCCCCGGCATGCCAGCGACGGCTGAGACCAGCCCGAGAGCCGGGACCCGAGGACATAGAGTTTCGACATCTAACCCAGCTTGCGCGTTAAAGGGGGGTGCCTGAGCATCGCGACTCAGGGCTCCTACTGGCTCTCCGGCCCTCACCCTCTGGTCTGCCCACGGCATCGCGCCCCGGCATGCCAGCGTCGGCTGAGACCAGCCTGAGAGCCGGGACCCGAGGACGTAGAGTTTCGACATCTAATCCAGCTTGCGCGTTAAAGGGGGGTTCCTGAGCATCGCGACTCAGGACTCCTACCGGCTCTCCGGCCCTCACCCTCTAGTCTGCCCGCGGCATCGCGCCCCGGCATACCAGTGACGGCTGAGACCAGCCCGAGAGCCGGGACCCGAGGACGTAGAGCCTCGGCATCTAGCCAAATTTGCAGGAACACACTCCAAGATAAGGCCCAGAGCCAGGCGCAACCCGCCTTGAGGTATGGCCCCGTGAGTCCCGCGCTGGCTCACGGGTGCCCAGATACACCTCGTCAAGCCCTACCGTGCCAGCCACGTGTCAGGGCGGGGCTGTACACGCCCCTGGGGGCTCCTCCCGGAGGGGAGCCCCCTCCCACGCACCAGTGGAAGCACCATGCACCGTGCTGGCTGACGACACTGCCGAGGAGCGGCTATGCCCGTACACATACAGAAGCGCTATGCTCCGCGCTGGTGATAAACAACTGAGGGTGGCCCCCAGGCCGCATCAACCTCAGGGAGCCCAGAGCTCAGTGTCTAGACTCATCGCAACGCCTCCCCTCGGGAGTGCCGCGCGAGGGGGCTGGGCACGGGGGCTACGCCTGGGTCATGCCCAGACGCACGCCACCCAGCCAGGCCTCCCGGGCCTGGTTTGTCACACGTCTCTCCCCGAGCGGAGCCAAGGTATGAAGGTCGTTTGAGCGTCAAGGGGGACTCCTGAGCATCGCGACTCAAGAGCCTAACTGGTCACGTAGCCCCTCACTCCTTGGTCCCGTCCTGGTTTCCGGTCAGGGCTAACGGCGGTTGAGGTATGCGCGGGGCCGGGCTCTGTAGACGTAGAACGGTAGATCCACCCCCACATCTCACCTCCCTACTTGCTGTTCGAGCGCCAAGGGGGACTCCTGAGCATCGCGACTCAGGAGCCTAACTTGTCACGTAGCCCCTCACTCCTTGGTCCCGTCCTGGTTTCCGGTCGGGGCTAACGGCGGCTGAGGTATGCGCGGGGCCGGGCTCTGCCGGCGTAGGACACAAGCAAGTAGGAAGGAAATGGCGCAAATTTCAAGGAATTCAAAAGCAAATATTACAGTCCATACTGTTATCACAGCACCAAATGCAAGTTTTAACGCCTCCCCGAGGCTTGATACATGTGCAGAAACTAAAAGCAGGACGGGAGCCACAACGGAGTCACTTGCCGGTCGTGGAGTTGCGCGGAGCAGGTTCGCCTTGTGGAGCTGCCGGGCTGGCAGCGCTCTGCTTCGGCCTGGTGCTGAAGGCCCGGAACTTCCCCAGCAGAGCCTCCGCACGACCCTTCACGGCCTCAGCAGCGGCAGCGGCATGCTCGCCGCTCGCTGGCTCCAGCAGGCTGTCGAGGTCGACGTTGGGGTCGCGAAGATAGATGTGGGTGAAGACCCGCGTCAGCGCCGCAGAAGACAAGACGCGTGCCTCGGCCTTAGCCGTAGGGCCAAGGCCAAGCGCGACATCTTCAAGAGCACGAACCAGGAAAGGAAGTAGCTTGGCGGGGCTGTCCTCCTCGCCGGCCAGCGGGCTCTCCAGGCCGCTCTCATAAAGCGTCTTCAGTGAAGTGCGGGCCTTCTCCTCCATCTCCACAAAGGCCACACGATCCTCGGCAAGAACCCGTGCCTTGCCGTCCAACTCAACCTTCCTCGCCTCCAGCTCTTGCTCTAGCGAGCCTAGGCGGTCACGGCGCTTCTTGAGCTTGGCGTCCCAGTCCTTGACGGCCGCCTCGCGAGCCTTCATGCCGTCCTCCTGCTCTTGGCGAAGGCGAGTCTCCTCGATGAGCCGGTCCTGCAGGCCCTTCAGCTCACTCTCCAGCACCTCACAACGACCTCGGGCATTAGCCACCTCCCCCAAGGCGGCGTCGCGGGCAGCTTTCGCCCCAAGGACGGTCTGCTTCTCCTCGTCGCAGGCCGTCGAGGCCTGGACCAGCGCCGCCCGAATCGAAGCATCAGAGCGAATCCAGCCAGAGGCTAGCTCCAAGCGCCCGACCACCAAACGAGGGTCGGCGCTCAGAAGATCCCGCCGCAGACGGTCCAGTTTGGCAGCAGCACGATCCAGGACAGTAGGAGGAGACGGGGAAGCAGCAGTCGGCGGAGTAGGAGGAGAAGACGGCAGTGTGACCACGGTGTCCTAAGGCGGAGCCTACTGCGTCAAGCGGGGGCGCCTCGGGAGTCGCCTGGGCCATGGGAGCCGATCTCGCCCCAGCCGGCTCGGCAGGGCCTCGCAAGGACGCCCGGGCAGGAGAGGCCCGTGCGTCACGTCCATCTTCTTTCGCGAGCAGGGGCGCTGCCGCGGACGGAGACTTAGGAGCCACCTTCGGCTTCTTTGCCGTGGGCGCTGGCCTAGCCAGGAGATACGAATGCCAAGCCTCAGCGACGAAACAAGAAACAAGACAGGGATCAAGCACTTACAGGTCGTCGCCCGCGGGCTCGAGCAGCCTCCGTCTGTACTTGAAGCCCGAGAGCCGGTTGCAAGGATCAGCCTCGAGGAGTGCGGGTGCAGGTGGAGCACCTGCGGATCGCCTCGGGACTGGGGCGGACCCGCGGGGGATCAGCCCAGTCCGGTCCTTCTTCGGGACCAGGGGCAGGCTCTCGCCACCCTGCTCTTCATCACCCTCGTCGTCGTCACTCAGAGAGAGGCGGAGAGCACGGGACTTGCGTCGAAGAGGTGGAGCCCTTGACTCTGCCTCGGAGTCAGTCCCCTTTTCCCGCTCCCCTTCCTCCCTTTCTTCGCTGGAGTCGCCGGAGAATACGTCCACCAGGTCCTCGGGAGCCTCCACGGGCACAGGCCCGTCCCCGTTGAAGACGGGCATGGACCCCACAACCTGCTTCCAGTCCTCACGAAGGAACAGGGGCGTCGGAGCGCCCTCCAGCCTTGCCACGTCGCCCCCGACCAAAGACTGGAGGACCGCGGCCAGATCCTCATCGGCCAGGACCGCGGGGCTCGGGTGGGGCCTCCACATCGAAAGCGAGTACTGACGAAGCGGAGCCAGCTGATGCTCCAGGAACTCCCTCAGCAGCAAGGAGCCAGTCAGCTTCGCCGCTGCCATGCTAGCCGGCCTCAGATCCGCATCCATCCTCTCCAACACCAGCCTTGCGCGGGGATCCACAAGCTCCACTCGAGACCAGTCGTCGGAGCTCGAGGGGTGCCCCGTGGGCAAGATCAGTCGGGGGTGGACGCGCCCAGCATCAACCAAGACCCACTTGCTCCTGAAGCCCTCAATCCTTTTCCCGGGGTTCGAAATGGCGATGGAGCTACCGTACGCGACGAGGCTCGCACACGCAGAGACGGAACCACGAGAGGGCCGGAGGGAGAAGTAGTAGCGCAGCAAGGCCACTGAGGGCTTCACCCTCACGTGAGCCTCGCAATAGTAGGCGAAGATTGCCAGAAGGAGGACAGAGTTGGGGTGGAGGTGCAGAGCTTGAAGGTTATAATGGCAGAGGACAGAAAAGAAGAACTCAGAGAAGGGAGGCACCAGACCGGCGACAATGGCGCTCACGAAGAGCGGATAGAAGGTGCTCCCTTGGCCCTCAGGGAGGGCAGAGCCAGCCTTGAACACCTTTGCCCCGTCGACGCCCCGCGCCGCCGCCATCTGGCGCACCCGGGCAAGGCTCGCCTCCGACATGTTTGGCAAGTCCAAGGCGGACGAATACCAAGCTCCAGCCGGGGCCTGGCGAGGCGCCATGTCTGGCTAGGGCACGCGGGTGGAGTAGATCTAAAGATTTCGAAGGCAGGAAGGAGAGGCGCAAGAAAGGGGATCTAAGCAGCAACTGGAGAGAGCAAACGAGGTACAAGGCAGATGCCGCTCCTTATCAACTCACGCAGTTGCGGAGACGCCCACGTCCAATCAACCGCCATGCGGCACCCAAGGCCGCAGGCTGTTAGTGCCCGCGACGCTTCGCACATGCCCTTTCGCCTCTCTACTCGGCCAAGTCCGGGCACGCCTTGGGCCCGGGGGCTACTGTCGGCATTCTGGGAACGGGGGTCCCCAGACTTGCCTGCCTGCGGCCTGCGGTGTGGTTCAAAGGGGGCCCAGCATGGCCCATCTTCATCAACACAAGCTCAACACCCTCGCGAGGGGCCAAGCCTCGCGGGGCGGATGACAAGGAGCTTCCTCAGGCACGGCCTCATCAAGCTGGCTCACGAGGAGGCTGAGTTCAAGGCAGGGTACCTCGCGAGATGCCCATGACGCAAGCCATGACGACCAAGGGCGCCAGCCGGGCGCCAGCCCGCGCAGTGTCCTTCTTTCCTCTTTGGTGCAAGGGGAGCAAGCGCAGGCGAGAGCATCAAGCAAAGGCATCCATTTCGGTGCAACAAGACCAAGACTAGTCCAACGGCAGGATGGAGGTCACCGTGGAGCCCAAGTCGGCGTCACCACCAGAGCCTTTGACAGGCGAGGACCAACTTTAGTCAGGATAAGTGTACTAGATGTTCCCCTTCAAAATGGCCAATTGTTGGCGCCCTTCCCGCTCAATATTTGGGAAGACGCTCAGGGCCTTTGCCTATAAATAGGACTAGCCACCCGCAGGGTAGAGGCATCTGGATAGGAATCTGGAGATAAGATAGGCATCTAGAATCAACCCCTCCAAAGGGACAACGCCATTACAAGAACAGACTCTCGCGAGGCTGTTCTTCCTTGTATTGTTCATCATCAGCCCAAGAGGCAATCCACCACACCACACACTGGAGTAGGGTATTACACCACAATGGTGGCCTGAACCAGCATAAACCCTGTGTCTCTTGCATTGTGTTTCTCGTAGTTTAGATCTTAGCGATTCGGCGAGGGACAGGTAGGTAGAAGGCGAAACCTCCGCGCGCACCCCAGTGTTCGAACCTCAAGGGTCTGCCGGAACCCTAAATCCGACATTAGCAATTGTGTATATGCGGGAACAATCTTGTGACACCAGGGGTGATATGATGATACCAAGATGATATGGTAAATATGCAATGGAAGGTATGGATCACTAATGTGCACAAGTAACGTTGCCGGCAATACTCAATGGCTAGTCTCGATAGGCAAGTGACGCAAAATGGGCTAGGGGTTAACAATGCAATGTGTCGTGGATTTGTCACGGCAGATGTCCTTAGTGTTAGGACTTAGTCGCGAGGCCAACGCATCTATGTGGTAGCTTGAAGGGGTTGATCGGGATCGAGAGACGCAACACAAGACAGGGATTTAGACAGCTTCGGGCCCCGGGAAACATCATCCAGTAAAAACCCTACATGTTGTTTGAGGCTAGGTCTCATTATCATCACGAGGGAGTCGCCGTAAACCGGCTCTCCTCTTTGTGTCTAGCCATAAGATTGTTTCTTGCTTCTTACCTGTAGCTTCCCCCTCTTTGGGGAGCCATGCCCCTCCTTATATATGTTGAAGGGGCGGGTTAGATGTGGAGTCCTATTAGGATTAGGACTAGTCTATCTCTAATACAAACCGGATACAAGTCCAGGTCTTAACTCCTTGTAAGACAAATATTCCTTATGCCTTTCCTCTTAAACCGGCCCACCATAGTATGAACCGGCCTTCATGAACCGCCTGTTGAGCCACCAGGTCTTGTCGCTCCTCGCACCCGCCTGCCGGATTACCAATGAGTCATGAACCGCCAGGTCCAAACGGGTCGCCGATGAACCGCCAAGTGTCAGCGGGGTCTCAAATAAACCGCCAAGTCCGGCCGGGTTAACTTCCGGCCGGTTTACACCGCGGGGTATATCCCCGACATTAGCCCCCAAGTTTAGCTTGGATTTATCCATGGTAAACTTATGCTGCAAAATAAACACCAGAACAAATTTGGCAGGTTGTGCTCCGGGTTAAGAATTCTTGTAGACCGGCACCTGATCGTCCTTAAGTCCTTTGTCATTTCCGACTTCTAGAAAATCTGGGTCAATAACCAGCTTCATACTCAAATTGCTGATGTTGGCTTCTTATAGAAAAAATATTGTGAAGAATAATCCACTTGAGTCGGCTTCCAAAGCGCCGGTTTAAGAAATATTGGTCTTGAAATACTCATCTGACATTCAACCGGTTTGAAGATGCAGAACTTGCCGGTTTTATCATTGCCAAAGACTGTCGGGTTATAAAAACTTGATAATTTCGAGTCATGATTGTTGCAGACACCGGTTCATGATTGTTGCCAATGCCAGTTCATGATTATTAATGACGCCGGGTTGCAGCCACAGGGTCATAATGATTGGTGACGCTGGGTCAACCTAGTTTGCTCAATCAGAGAATTTGAAAATATTTCTTCAATATAATACATGTAGCCCCCAAGTCTTGAGCAGAACAAAGTGATTGCTTAAGACTTGCTTCAATATAAATACTGCCACTTAAGAAGAAATCCATGTTGTTCATCCTAGTCACTTAGTAAAAACTGAATACTCCATATTATGTAGCCCCCAAGTGCCGGGTTGTCATGCTTGCAGCAACCTGGGACTTGTAATTCTCTTATACTCATAAAAACTTCAACCAGTGTAGCCCCCAAGGGTCGGGTCATTATGCAATAATGAGCAGGGACTTTGTAGGTATAATCATGTAGATTTGAGCAATGATGTGTAGCCCCCAAGGGCCGGCTCGGTAAGATAATATTAAGCTGGGACTTAATATATACTTCAATGAAAATGACATCATATGATGTAACCCTCATCATGGGACTTGAATCTACGTCCACAAGGTTAAGAGCCTTGTGCTTTACCAACTGAGCAGTGGACTCTTCAATATGATGAATAAAAAGCTTTGTACCTTCAACTATTGACAGGAGCAATTGGTAGCCCCCAAGGGACGACTCATTATAATGTGATGAGTCGAGTCTTCAATAATATGAGCAGAAAATTACTTTGCATTAGCCCCCAAGTGTCATGGTGCATGCTTGCAACGACATGAGACTTGCATATTTGATGTAATCTCAACTTAAATAATGTAGCCCCCAAGTGCCGGGTCGTAAGCCTGCAGCGACTCGGGACTATTCCCTCCATTATAGAATAAATCATACCCATTGATAAAATAATAGCCATTGCACTGAAGCGACTTTGAAAACCTCAATCATAATATTGGCTATTGATAACCAGAATAAAAATCTAGCCATGTTGGCTATTCAAGATAATATAATCTGGTATGAAAAACCTTATTCATTCAATATCATAATGAAAATTCAGCCAAGTTTGGCTATTTGAATAATATAACCCAATGATTTATAAGCGCATGATTCCAATGGCGCAATCCAAATATGTACTGGCGACTTATAGTCCAAAGCCAGGCCGGGTTAACAAACACCGGATAATTTATCATCATGCTTTATTCAACCTGTCTCTGCATACAACAAATTTAAAGTGTCCTGGCGGTTTACCACCGGACGGGTCATAATGCCCAACATATAACCCAGGTTTATAACCAAGGCTGCACTTAAGAATAATCAATGAAATATATCATACCTGTGACATTGAATCACATCATTGGTTTACCAACTTTTTGTAGTAACGGTGATAACTCCTTTCATACTGTGTCGGTTTATGATAAATCGTACCGGGTTGTGATAAACACCGATTTAACCATATATAATATTGGCGACTCGTAGTCAAACCAGACCGGGCGGATAGTCTTTGGATTATGATTTGATCATGTACTGACAATTTGTAATTGAAAGTCAAGCCGGGTTAATGAACACCGGTTTACTCCATAATAAGATGGTAACATAAAATCAAACTGGGCAGATAGTCTCCGGGTTAGGATTTGACCGTGTTCCGCCAATTTGTAATTGACAGTTTGAAATGGATTAACAATGTCGGTTTAAAAACGCAACAAAAATCAAATAATAGTTATGAAAAAATATGGAAGCAAAGGCAATGATAAGACCATTTGCAAAAAGAGGCTTTACTGAGCCGATCAGATGGTGTTACCATGGTCGGACACGACCAAGCTCCCAATAAGGTGTAGCTATGGTTCAAGTCAGCCAGGTCCCCAACTGAAACCGTGGCATTATGCCGATCAAGTGGCGTGGCAATGGTTCGGGTTCGACCAATCCCCCAAGTGACTCTATGGCCTTAGGCCGATCAAGAGGCATGACTGGTTCAGACTTGACCATGTCCCCAAGTGATCTGGTGGCTTTCGCCTATCAAAAGGTGTTGCATTGGTTCGGACACGACCAAGCCCCCAAGTGATGTTGTGGCACTAGGCCGATCAAGAGGCGTGGCTATGGTTCGGATACGACCAAACCCCCAAGTGATCAATAATATGATAAGCCAATAAGGCATGATACCCATGTTTGGACCGCGCATCATGGCAGCGGGCACCCTTTAACTTTTTGCAAGAGATAAATCCTTCTTGAACCTGGATTTTGAACCGGATATTGAGAGCTTCAAAGCTTTGTGGGAGACATCTTTCCCTTGAACCGGATTGTAAACCGGAATCTTCATTTTCAGCCGGAAATTTTCTCATGGCCTTTCAACTCGAACTTGCGAGAAGTTAATTCCTTTTTGAACTGGACATTTTTAAACCGGATTTGAGCGCTTGAGAGCTTTGTGGGAGAATATATTTCCCTTGAACCAGATTGTAAACTGGATACTTGAGAGCTTTAGTGAGACTGACTTCCCTTGAGCCGGATTTTAAACCGGAATCCTTTCTGATGATCCAGAACTTCTTCATTGAGCCGGGATTTTGTAACTGTCATATACTTACTAAGCCGGAAATTTTCTGACGGCCATCAAATAACGGTAGCCTCCGGGACCGGGTTATCTTTCCCTCCATCGTCCTGGGGTTCTTAAATTTGCTGGCAAGATTTGCTTAGTCATGTCATTGTAGCCCCCGAGTCTCAAGGTGACTCGAGGAGTTGGCTTGAAACTCTCCATATTTGACCGTGATATAAACCGGCATAACTTGTATATCATTAGTGTTGATAACACGATGTGAATCCACAGAAGGTTGTGATGACTGCGGCGGGTTATAAATGATCACGTATGAGCCGTGTCAGCAACTCGGCCAATGGTTCCTTCCAACTGGCGATTTGAAGTTAACCAAACTGTAGTGGCGGCGACTTGTGTGCCTGCCCATTGAGCCATCCAGTGTAGACGGCGGATGATAGTATATGATAATTTGCCTCCATTTTGAAAGAAAACCAGGCTACCCAAGCTGTGACTTGCTCATGCAGACAGGTGCGGCCTGGTATGTTGATGTAGACCAGGCCGCGAGAGACGGACGGCAAAGACAACCGCAACATCAGAGGCGACTCGGATAGAAGAGTCGGCCGCGACATTGTAAACCGGTGCGAACAGGGAAAATCGACACCGGTGTCATAAACCGGCACGGACGGGCGAGTTAATCGCGGGTGTGGTCCCGACAAGTTGATGTAAACCGGCCACAGGGACGGCAACTTGCTCATGTTCATTCACCAGGTGGCATGACACGGAATAAACGCTAGTGCACAACGTTGCTAGCACGTGCTCCGTGCACGTAATATAACAATTGTCCTGCGTCAAAAATATCACATGCCAAAGTAATTGTTCCTTGACAAAAATAATATGCGCTAATAAAATAGACCTTAGATGGATATCACCTGATATGTTAGGCCGGAAATTATCTGCCGCGGCGTTGGTGATCACCATGGTGATGCTGAAATCAATCACGGCTGAACCGGCCACAGTATGGTAAGCCGGCGCGGACGGGTGAGTCGGCAGTGACGTCTGTAAGCCAGCGCAGACAATAAGCCGGCCGCATGCGTGGACGGATGTAAACCGAACAGCGGGGGCAGAGATTTGCATGTGTATCCATCGAGCAGCATGGCTCGAAAGAACGCCAGTGCAAAATTATGCTGGCACGCGCTCCATGTCCACGGTATAACAATACCTTTGTCATAAATAACTATCCTGCATAAAAGCATTGCAGATCACGGCAAAGATAAATTGTTCTTTGACAAAAAACAATATGTGTTAAAAATAGACTCGGATGGATATCACCTGGCATTTTTTTATCGGATGATACTGACGGCGCGAGCCAAGTTTAGATAGCCAGACCAAACAAGCATAAGGTTTGTGTTTATTGCCTCTGATTAACGTGCATGCCTGCTCGTTGGGCAGCTTTACTGACACTGATGCAGCGTCTTTGATGTAAACTCAAATGACAGGAGCGACCAGATTAAGAGAACAGCTCACTAAGACCCATGCTCCTTTTTGTGTTTGGTATAATGGTCCTTGAACCAATCATGCATACATGCACTTCTCCTCCATGTGAATGTTCCAATGGAAAGAAAATCAGACTTGACTAGTACTCCCTGTGCCCAGTATATAGTACGCGTAGCTTCACACACAAATACCAATCAGTGACCATCTACTCCAAGCAATGCACGCTCGACGGGTGCATGTCCTGGAACAAGTGCTTGTGAACTGCACACAAAATACTCTAAAGAACAGCTCATGTATGGAGATAATTATGTAGATATTGTCTTTTATTCAGACCAACAAACTTTCAGTGAGCAATACCCAGGCGAAGCACCCGGCCTTGGGCAGGACAGCCAGATGGAGTCGAGCCATCAAGCGGGCGGCTCGGGAACGGGCGTCCAGGCGCAGCAGCCAAGGCAGGGCACAACCCATGGACAAACTGCGAGGGGAGGCAGGGACGCGAGGCCAGCCAAAGGCAGAGGCGGACCACCGTGGCAAAGGCAGACCGTGCGGACGGCAGCGTGAAGGCTGAAGCGGGCTTGGTGCTGAGGCCAAGGTAATCCGGCAGCAGCCGCGAAACCCATGGGGTAGGAGCAGAGCCGTCCACGGCGGCTCGTGGGGAAGGTAGTGGTGATCCGGTGATGGAACCAACGAGGCTAAGCAGCAGCAGTAAAGGCCTGATGCAAGCGGCTTGGAGCATTCAACAGTAGATGCAGAAACCGCAGAAGGTCATGGCAATTCTGCAGAGGCGAGCTGCAGCAACTCCGGTCAACGGCGGCTTGCGGCGTACGAGGTGAGTGCGGTTCGGTTGGCGGCAACTTGGAGCAGAAGGCGCGCGCAACACGGGGGAACCTGGTGGTTCGGCGACACTCGGACGGGTGGAGCGGCACGCACAGGGAGAAGCGACGCCGGCTTCGAGAGGAGCAGCAAAGCTGCCAGGCGTAGCTGCAGCCATAGGGAGAAGCGACGCCGGCTTCGAGGGGAGCGGCAAAGCGGCCAGGCGTAGCTTCTGCCATGGTGGCAGGCTGGAGAGGCTCATCCCGGCGGCGGAGGTAACTTGCCGGTGACTCACGCCCAGACCGAGGCGGTAGGTGAAGCGGGACCACACCCGCGGTGGGTTGTAGCGGAGGCGGCGGCCTGCGGTTGAAGAAGAGGCCCGTAGCGAGGCGGCTCGACCGGCTGCAGCAGAAGAGCGGTGCGCCTGACTCCAGCCGCGAGGCGGCTCCAGAGGAAAAGGCGAGGCCGCCCGGCGACTCGGCACGGGACGGCAGCGGAGGAGCAGAGGGCCAGCTCCGGCAGCGAGCCGGCCGAGGGTCGTCCCGAGGCGTGCTCTGTTCGCCGCTGCGGCTCGGAGTCCGATTCAATCCTCAACCTGGTCTTCACGTGCTAACCCTGCGTAGCACCTTCTTCCTTTATTTAATTCTTGAGTTAACTTCCGGGAAGATTCCTTGTATGCATATAACAACCAGATTTGACAAAAGACAAACCGATCCGGCTTCAGGCAATCGTCTCGGCAACTCCCGCTTGCGACAGCAGCAACTTGGCGAATCAGACAGAAATAACAGTATTTTGATGATCTTGATCCGTACTGATGAAACCTCCTTTGCACTTGGCTTTTTGCGGCGATGCAACGGAAAGTGATACGGCCACGACGGATCGCCTGGCCGCGTTTGACGGTGCACATAGACGCAATCCGGCTCTTCTCATCTAAAAATTACGAACTTCTCCATCCTTAGAAAGATCCCTCTAAGAACTCAACACCATCGTGCGCAGGCCCCATGGTGGGCGCCAACTGTCGTTGATTTGTCACGGCAGATGTCCTTAGTGTCAGGACTTAGTCGCGAGGCCAACGCATCTATGTGGTAGCTTGAAGGGGTTGATCGGGATCGAGAGACGCAACACAAGACAGGGATTTAGACAGCTTCGGGCCCCGGGAAACATCATCCGGTAAAAACCCTACATGTTGTTTGAGGCTAGGTCTCATTATCATCACGAGGGAGTCGCCATAAACCGGCTCTCCTCTTTGTGTCTAGCCCTAAGATTGTTTCTTGCTTCTTACCTGTAGCTTCCCCCTCTTTAGGGAGCCCTGCCCCTCCTTATATATGTTGAAGGGGCGGGTTACATGTGGAGTCCTGTTAGGATTAGGACTAGTCTATCTCTAATACAAACCGGATACAAGTCCAGGTCTTAACTCCTTGTAAGACAAATGACAAATATTCCTTATGCCTTTCCTCTTAAATTGGCCCACCATAGTATGAACCGGCCTTCATGAACCGCCTGTTGGGCCACCAGGTCTTGTCGCTCCTCGCACCCGCCTGCCGGATTACCAATGAGTCGTGAACCGCCAGGTCCAAACGGGTCGTCGGTGAACCGCCAAGTGTCAGCGGGGTCTCAAATAAACTGCCAAGTCCGGCCGCCGGTTTACACCGCGGGGTATATCCCCGACACAATGGTAAGGCGAATGTACAATCATCTCGTCGAGGTTACCATCTATGTCGATGATGAGAGGCGGTCTTGTTGATGTCGACCCGTTCCTAGTTAGCCAAAACATCCTAGGAAATGTAAACCGCAAACTCAAAATCTCCCAAGGCAAATGTCAAATGGTGGTAGCGGAAAGCGGTGGTGGTTTGCACTCGGCAATGCGAAAATGGTGGTGGTGGTTGATGAAGAAGTAACCATCCCTAAGTAGCCGAAACACCTTAGTAGACTTGAATCACTACTCCATCAACGACTAATGCTATGGGGAACAAAATGGGTTAGGTTGCGGAAGGCTTTGGTGGTTATGCGGATGATATGGTGGAGGGCCTAGGCAAACTTGCCAAATTTCAGAAATTTGATGGAGCCAAACGGTGTTGGTGGTATTTTTGTGGAATGGAGCATGTCAATAGCTTCCAATCGATCTAAAGAACGTCAAAATCGGAGTTCGGATGAATTATTTATGGGCAAAACAAAAATCAGCCAAAGTCTGAGACTACAGGTGTCGGACGTCCGGAAATGGACGGATGTCCGATCGTCGGACATCCGGTCGGGCTCAGAAGTCCGTTGTTCCAGCTCGAGTTTGGGGTTCCGGTCATCCGATAAAGGTCGGACGTTCGGTGGGTCGGGGTCAACACGTGATTTGAGCTCCGGGACGCGATTTTGGGCAGAATTTGGGGATTTGGGGGTCAAAATTGACGACATTTCGTGGATGAAAGATGGGGAAACTTGGGGAAATGCAAGATCCACTCGAAACCAAGTAAATCCATGGATCAAAATCAACAAAACATAATCAAACCAACAAATCACAAAAAATATTGGGGCTATTTTTGGTGGGGATTTTCAAAATTGGGGACGAAATCAAGCAAAAGAAGGCTAGAAAATGGTGGGAGGGACTCCAAATTCGTGATCAACATGGCTCATGATACCATATGATACGGGGCTAACCCAGTGTAGTCCGATCTTTCACGATTGGAGTGGGTTCCCTCGAAGAACATGATGAACACGGGGAATAATGGAGAGAAATCACACGGGGAAACACTCAAGAACAAGTCCAATCACACATCCACTAGACAATCAAACACACAAGATCCACAAGATACATGAACAACAAAAGGAAAGACACAAAGTAGAGTTCATCTCCAAGAGGAGGTCTTGAGGGGGGGGTCCTCCCATGAGGGGGTCTTGATGATATCCCGTAGGATCTTCTCCTAGATGGAGGTCTTGGCCTCCAATGGAGTAGTGGTCTTTCTCTCTCTCTCTCTCTCTCTCTCTCAAGAGGAGGAGTGGTAGGAGCGAAGCTCACATACAAATGAGCTATCAATTTGCTAACCCTAGAAAGGAGGTGGAGGTGGTCTATTTATAGTCTAAGCCACGAAGGGGTAAGTTGATGCGGAGCATCCCACGATCATTCCCATGGACGTATCTACATCTCCCACGACACCACTTGGACCTATGACAAGAGCTCAAGCAAAGGCTATCGAAGATAAGGTGAACTCGCTCCTCTCCGAACTACCCCTTTCTACACATGAGACATGGCTACTACCTCAAGCGGAAACACTATGTGTGATCAGGTACTTAGAAGGAGGCCACGGAACAGCTACATCCAATGGCAAAGACGGCGAGGACACCAAGTACGAGAGACAAGAAGAAGAGCTACCATTGAAGCTACAACCACCGAACGACCGGTCGGGACCGGACGTCCGGCACCTGAAGCATAGACTGCTCAAGTCCCAGCCAACGCATGCTATAGCGAGTGGACGTCCGGCCAGGACCGGACGACCAGCCATACCTCCCAGCGAGCGGACGTCCGGCCTACACCGGACAACCGGCACCATCACCACCGAAGGGAAATTAGCGGAAGTTTGAAGTGACCGGACATCCAGCACAAACATCACAGAATGGAAACAGCGGAAGTCCGACGACTACCGAACATCTGAACGCCCATGAGCCACCGGACGACCGGTCCCCATCGGACGTCTGTTGCCTGTGTGCACGCAGCTTCGGGCTAAAGCCCATGTACCCCTTCACTTCGGCCCCAATTTTTACTACGACTATGAATAGACCTCTCCCACCTCCTAGCTAAGGTTAGCGTCGTGATAGCTCATTTCTGAGATAGAGCCTCGCTCATCCATCCGGATCTGCTCCTCCAAGAGAGACCGTGCCTCTACGAAGAAGATCCACTTGGATTCAGGACCCCTAACGGGAAGAACTCAAGACCTCCTCATGGAGAAGAACCGGTTACCATATGTATCGTCCCTTGTTGGATTCGGATCGTGTATCTCTTTGTGTTTCAAGGATCTAGCACATGTGAGACCATACCTTGTTGGTTGAGTGATTTCTCTTGTGTTTCCCGTCATTTCCCCCTCGTGTTCTTCGTGTTCTTGGTAGGATCCCCTCCAAACGTGAAAGATCGGGCATCTAGGGTTCTACCCTACATCATCTTGGTATCATGAGCCAAGTTGATCACGTTTTGGAGCACCTACCCTTTGTTTTCTAGCTTGATTTTGTTGTTTTTCATCCTAATCCGAAAATCCCCCACCAAAAATAGCCCCAATTTTTTTTTGTGATTTGTTGGTGTGATGAAGTTTTGTTGGATTTGATCCATGGATTTTCCTTGCCACGTGTGGATCTAGCTTTCCCCCATCTTCTCCACCATTTCCATCCACAAAATCGCTCGTATTTGACCTCTCCACCTTCCTCCTCCATGACCCCGAGTGTTCATCCCGTGCCCGAGTTCACCCAGGCACCAGATTACCGCTGACCACCGGACATCCGGTGACCAGACGACCTCTCTCCACCAAACGTCCGCTGAACCCTGACGAAACTGAAACATTTCAGTTTGGCCACCACCACCTCTCCACCTTCCACCACCTTTTGTGAACGCCAACACCACCACCGCTTTCCGCAAGCACCACCATTGCTCACCGCTACCACCTACGATGATTTTGACCCGTTTTGGTCTTTGAGAATTTGAGTTGTGGTTCCCGTGTCTTATTGTGTTTTGGCTATATAGGTACGGTTCGTCATCAACATCACCACCGCTCATCTTCGCCAAGGACTCGTCATCGCCAACAACCGTCTGTGCTTACAAATGATTACCGCGGCGGTAACCTTGATGACATCTTTGTCTATTCCATGCCATTTGCATTGATAACCACATAGCCTTACTTTTTGCGTTGCTTACCCATCGAGACTAGCCTTTGAGTACTGTCGGCAACGTGACTTGTGCACATTAGTGATCATACTCCACATAGCATACATACCATATCATAGTGGTGCATATCTTGGTATCATATTTTGTGTCACAAAGTTGTCATCGCATACACAATTGCTATCTTAGTTTGTGAAGTTTTGCATGAGAAAAGAGCTCGAAAGTGAAAGAGCCAAACAAGCTTTTAAGCAAGAAGGAAAGATAAGCAAAGAGCTTATAAGCAAAAAGCCATAGCATCATACTACATTAAGATTGTCATATCCGATCATCTTGGATCATACCATTGGAATACCATACATATAACATGCTTGGGATAGAAGTCGTTGCATTTTTTTCCTAGTAGGTTGTGCACAAGTTCCGTATCCGCCTATTGTGCAATCGTGCTAGCGTCTCTCTAGTGTTGTGCAACAAGAGCATTTTCGTGGATTCCACATTTTGGCTCATTCCTTGGTTGCCCGACCCCACTTATCTATCCTCGTGTGTGTTTCCATGTACCACATCTTGCTATTGGTCTGCTTGTTGCATTTGCAAATTTGTGCATCTTTTCCAACGTTATTGAAGCTCACTAACAATTGCATCAAATTTTGTGCCACCATCCTAACCGAGCTCCACCATAAGCTTTTACTTGTGTAGGTGTGAGAACCGACAAGAATTGGTACCAATTTTGCTATTTCCTTGTCCACATTTGAGTGATCATTGATCCATCTTCAACATCGGTCAAGGTACATTTGGTAGTTCTTCTCTTCCTCCCACTCACATATTTGCTTGGAATGATGGATAGGCCAAGTTCTTCTACCAACCCACTCTTCATCGAGCAACATGATGACATGTCATCCTACATCACCAAGAGCCACCTCTTCAGTGCACAACGAGCGTTGCATCAAGAGCAAAAAGCAATGAGCGACCGCATCGACAATCTCGCCACCGACTTGCGACTCTCCGAGCAACAAACAAGAGACTACTTCGACAACAAGCTCGATGCTCACAAACAAGAGAATGATGCAAGAATGGACGAGATTTGTGCCTTGTTGGTGAACCACCATTCTTCCACTTCTTCATCCTCAAGACGAAGCCGCTCGAGTCGACACACCGATGACACCTTCTCCGGCTCAAGTACGCCGACATCGAACACTCTACGTCAAGCCGCGCGTCAAGACCGTCAAGAATCTCGCAATCCTCTACACGGCAATCATCCACAAGAGCAATTCGATGAGCAAGCACATCGTCATCAACAAAACCAAGTCCATATCGCACAAGCACAAGAAAGGCAACGTCAACGCCTCCAAGAGGAAGAACGAGCACGACAACATCAAGATGAACAAGACGCCGAGGCTAAATGTTAAGAACAACGACTACATGAAGCACAAGCTCTTGAGGCGCAACATGCCCTTCAAGAATCAAGTCGAGCCATTGCCAACCACAACTGAGATAGGCGCAATCACGAGGAAGCACTTCGCGAGGAAATTCAAGAGTGGCGCTACCAAGGAAGAGTGCATCAATAAGTTCCTCAAGCTCCTCCACAAGCTCGACAAGCTACTCCACAACCTCAAGTTCATCAAGAGCAAGACGAAAATGGACATCCTCCATGCCAGGAGCAACATGAGGTTTATAATCCTCCACGTCAAGGGCATCATCATCGCCCTCGACCCCAACACAACGAAGAGCAACGCTATGGCAAGCTCAAGTTCACCATGCCCAAGTTCAATGGAAGCAATGATCTCGAAGAGTACCTATCATGGCATTGAATGTCGACAAACTATTTTGCTTGCACAACTATGAGGAAGAAAAGAAGATCGCTATGGCATCCCTTGAGTTCCAAGACTATGTGCTCATATGGTGGGAACAAGTCCTTGAGCGCCGAGAAGCAAGAGGTGAAGCACCATCACCACATGGGAGGAAATGAAAGATGTCATGTGTGCACACTTTGTGCCAACCTACTACAACCGCGATCTCTTCAAGAAGCTCCAACTGCTCAAGCAAGGAACAAAGAGCGTTGAAGAATACTACAAGGAAATGGAGATTGCCATGATAAGAGCCAATGTCATGGAAGATGATGAGCAAACTATGGCCCGCTTCTTGAATGGCCTCAATCATCCCATCAAGAAGATTGCAGACTTCCATCCCTACTCCAACCTCATTGAGCTCATGCGTCAAGTGCAAGATGACTTCAAGTATGCCAAGTACTTGTCCATAGCTACGGCTTCTCCAACACCCAAGCTTCAACGACTCCAACAACTTCTACCTCAACCAAGCCATCTATAACCAATGGCGACAAGTCAAGTTACAAGAAAAATTTGACACCCTCAAGTCGTACTCCTTCTACTACAAGCAACTTCAAGCCGCGCGCTTCATCATCTAATCCAACCGATGAGACAATCAAGACAAGCTCCATCAAGTGTTTCACTTGCGGCGGCCGAGGCCACAAGTCCTTTGAGTGTACCAACAAGCGCACCATGATCCTCAATGACGACGAAACCTATGGCTCCATGAGTGAAGAGGAGATGGATCCCCTTGAGCAAGTGGCCATGCACTGGCACGTGAACGAGGATGAAGATAATCAAGTCTTTTGTGATGAGGATTCGAGCCCCGCTCTCGTTGTCTCGAAAGTCTTGACTCTCCAACATCAACAAGAAGAAGACCAAAGATGCCACATCTTCCACACAAAGGCCAACATCAATGGAAGGTCCATCAAGGTCATCATCGATGGAGGTAGTTGTCACAACTTGACAAGTGAAGAACTATGCTCCAAGCTCCAATTGGTCAAGATGAAGCACCTGCACCCCTACAAGGTCCAATGGCTAAGCGATTCCAGCACTATATCGAGCATACGGTCAAAGTCTCCTTCAAAATTGGAGCATATGAAGACACTTTGGAGTATGATGTCGTCTTGATGTCCGTTTGCCACCTCCTTCTTGGTCGACCATGGCAATTTGGCCATGGCGTCATCCACAATGGGCGTACCAACCATTATAGCTTCAAGATGAAAGGAAAGGAATATGTGCTACGACCTATTTCTCCAAGTCAAGTGATCGCCAACAAGCAAGCCACCCATCATGGATAAAAGAGTGAGAGAGTGATCCACACAAAAGAAAGTGAGTGCCACAAGCCAAAATCGAGTGCCTCCATGATGAGCGACAAGAAAAACTTAGTTCTATTTGCCACTAAGAGTGAGATGAGAGAAGTGTGTGAGAACCCATCAAGTGTTATGCACTATGTCCCTGTGTGCAAGGACGAAGCACCAAAAACTAACACCTCTCACAATCTACCTTTAGTGTTGTCTTCTCTTTTGCAGGAATTCCAAGTTGTTTTCCCCGATGAGCTACCTCTGGGTCTACCTCCACTACAAGGCATTGAGCACCGAATCGACCTCATCCCCAGAGCACCTCTTCCTAACAAGGCTCCCTACCGTGTCAACCCCGAGGAAACTAAGGAGATCCAACGGTAAGTACAACAACTCATCGATAACGGTCAAGTACATGAAAGCTTGAGCTCTTGTGCCGTTCCGGTCATACTTGTCCCAAAGAAAGATGGTACTTATCGCATGGTTTCCGATTGCCGTCCCATCAATGCTATCACCGTTAGATATCCCTACCCTATTCCACGCTTAGATGATATGCTTGATGAGCTTAGCGGAGCCACAGTTTTCTCTAAGATTGATCTTAAGAGTGGCTACTATAAAATATGCATCTAGGAAGGTGATGAATGGAAAACCGCATTTAAGACCAAATTTGGCTTATATGAATGGCTAGTTATGCCAATGGGTTTATCCGAAGCACACGGTACTTTCATGCGAGTCATGCACTTTGTTCTTCGTCCCTATATTGGTGTATTTGTTGTGGTCTATTTTGATGATATTCTTGTCTTTAGCAAATCTCTCAAAGATCATGTCACCCATCTTAGAACCGTGTTGCAAACCCTTAGGAAAGAGCGCCTTTTATGCTAATGTGGACAAATGCCTTTTTGGTGTTGATAAGCTTGTTTTCTTGGGTTTTGGTGTGTCTTCTAAGGGTGTTAATGTAGATGAACCTAAGATCAATGCTATTAAAACTTGGCCCTAAGCAACCAACTTGCAACAAGTGCGTAGTTTTCTTGGTCTAGCCGGTTTATATCGTCGCTTTGTGAAGGATTTTAGCACCATTACTTCACCTTTACATTCCTTGAGTAAGAAAAAGGTGCCATTTATTTGGGGACCATCCCAAGATACCGCATTTAATGAGCTTAAGAATTTTCTTACTCATGCTCCCGTTCTTGCATTACCCAACTTTGACAAACCTTTTGAGATTCACTGTGATGCTAGTGGTAATTGAAAGCACAAGTGCTCCCTAGGCAAGCTTTTAAATAGCATCCGCTACCTCCGCTATTGCGCCCGCAATAGCGGTAGCGTCACCCTTCCGCTATTAGTTTAAGGTTGCGTTAGAAAATAGCGTGTTGTCATGATGCGGGCGCAATATCACTTGTTAGACCGCTATATTGTCCGCTATCCGCAATATCAGCCGCTATATAAGTCCTTGTTGTTCTGTTGTGTAATCTATTTTGGTAAATGTGTCTTGCTTGCATGGTTGAACGACCAAATATTGTTCAATTATAGGTTATATTCTTATATAAATGATGATTTCTCAAATTAAGTGTCATATTTTTTGCCAATGGCCTAGAAATATACACAACAATCTCAAATTTATGAGTGTTTTTTTAAAATTGGCTATTTGGACATAGCGCCCGCAATATTGCCCGCTATCCGCATTCCGCTACGCGGACCCTAATCCGCAACCAATCCGCTATCCGCTATTTAAAAGCTTGTCCCTATGTGGTTTTGGTAATTAATGTCAACATATCTCTTGTTGGACTAACACTTTTATCTAGTATGTTTCAGATAAGTTCAACAATGGAGTGGCATGGACTAAAGGATGTGGGAACTCCTTCAAGATGCTAAGGACAAAGGATTGGCTCAAGCTTCAAGCTCAAGACTCTTCATTTTACATTTTAGTGATCCAAGATCACATTGAGTCTATAGGAAAAGTCAATACTATCACGAAGGGATGAGGTGTTGCTTAATGAGTTTCTTGCTCCACAGTGCTTAGTGATATGCTCCAAAACCCTCAACTACTTTCCCACTTCCACACAAATATGTCCTAAACCTAAAGTCAAACTCGGCCCCACTGATTCTTTCTATCTGGCGCCACCGAGTTTGAATGTCATAGCCACTGCCACAAACCCTAGGCAAATCGGTCTTACCGATAGGGATCTCGATCTCACCGAGATGGGATTGTAATCTCTCTGTGTATGTCCATTACCAAAATCGGTCTCACCGAGTTTGAGCAATCGGTACTGCTGAGATTACAATGCAAACGTCCTAGTTGACTCATTACCAAAATCGGTCCCACCGAGTTTGTGTAATCGGTCCAACCGAGTTTGCCTGACCAACTCTCTGGAAAGCTTATTACCAAAATCGGTCTCACCGAGTTTGTGTAATCGGTCTTACCGAGATTACGTTATGCCCTAACCATAACCATATCGGTCTCACCGAGTTGCATTTCAGTCCCACCGAAAAACCTAACGGTCACATTATTTGCTAAATCGGTCTGACCGTGTTTAACGATTCGGTCCCACCGAGTTTGGTAGATTGTGTGTAACGGTTAGATTTTGTGTGGAGGCTATATATACCCCTCCACCTCCTCTTAATTCGTGGAGAGAGCCATCAGACTAAACCTACACTTCCAGCATACATTTTCTGAGAGAGAACTACCTACTCATGTGTTGAGGCCAAGATATTCCATTCCTACCATATGAATCTTGATCTCTAGCCTTCCCCAAGTTGCTTTCCACTCAAATCTTCTTTCCACCAGATCCAAGTCCTATGAGAGAGAGTTGAGTGTTGGGGAGACTATCATTTGAAGCACAAGAGCAAGGAGTTCATCATCAACGCACCATTTGTTACTTCTTGGAGAGTGGTGTCTCCTAGATTGGCTAGGTGTCACTTGGGAGCCTCCGACAAGATTGTGGAGTTGAACCAAGGAGTTTGTAAGGGCAAGGAGATCGCCTACTTCGTGAAGATCTACCGCTAGTGAGGCAAGTCTTTCATGGGCGACGGCCACGGTGGGATAGACAAGGTTGCTTCTTCGTGGACCCTTCATGGGTGGAGCCCTCCGTGGACTCGCGCAACCGTTACCCTTCGTGGGTTGAAGTCTCCATCAACGTGGATGTACGATAGCACCACATATCGGAACAACGCCAAAAACATCCGTGTCTCCAATTGCGTTTGAATCCTCCAAAAACCCTTCCCTTTACATTCTTGCAAGTTGCATGCTTTATTTTCTGCTGCCCATATACTCTTGCATGCTTGCTTGATATGTATTGTGAATGTTAAACTTGTGCCTAAACTCCACTTAAACTTAAGGTAACTTAAAAACTGCAACTTTGGTACTTAGTGTCTAATCACCCCCCCTCTAGACACCTCTTCTCAAGGTCCTACAAGTGGTATCAGAGCATTGGTCTCCATTGCCTTGGTTTAATCATCATTGGAGGAAGATGAATGAGTCTACTTTGGGGAGTCTTAGACATAGAGTGCCTATTCTTGATGGAGAGTATTTTCATGAGTGGAAAAATGAGATGCTTGTAATTTTCAATCGATATCATTTGAACAAGTACATTGCTAGTCCTTGTGCACCTCACGTTGATTCTATGCATCCTACCCATGATGAGTCAATTGACATGATTAGGAATCTTAGAACTGCCGAACTTATCATTAAAGGATTGCCTAGAAACTTGATTGGATGTTTGCCTACTCTTAAGTGTGCCTACACTATATGGAAATTTCTTGAGGAACGCTTTCCAAATTATTCCTTGAAAAATCTTGATGAAATTCTTCATAAGTATATTGCTTTGAGTAAGATGAATACTAGTGATCCTATGTTTGGTGATCGTCTATTTGAGCTTACTAACCTTATGCGTGCCAAAGGAGATGTTGGAATTATTAGTGATATTATTTCCGAAGCTATAAAAATTCATAAGCAAGATCATAGTCAAACTCACTCTAACGAATTACCCTCTCTAGGACTTGATCCACCACATGACGATGTTGAACATGGATACTATGATGAGGATGATGATAGTGACTTTGATCTTGATGATGCAATGAGACATTTTGGTCTTATGGCAAATCTTAGAGGATATATGTCAGGAGGAAAGGAATGGGTTCTTGATAGTGGATGTAATGATCACATGACCAGAGATAAAGACATGTTTCGTGAGCTTGCTGAAAATGATAGTCCTCGAAAGTATGTCACTTTCGGTGACAACTCAAAGGGTAAGGTGGTTGGCCTCGGTAAGGTGGCCATATCACATGATAGCTCCATACAAAATGTCATGCTCGTTGAATCTCTTGGATACAACTTACTTTCAGTATCTAGACTTAATGATTTCGGTTTCAATGTCCTATTTACTGAAGTAGATTGCCAAGTGTTTCGTCGAGACAATCATAAAATGGTCTTTACCGGTGTGCGTAGAGGTGATCTATACATTGTTGATTTCACTAAAAAGGCTCAACCTAAAACTTGCTTCATTGCTAAATCCTCAAAAGGTTGGTTATGGCATAGACGACTAGGTCATGTTGGTATGCGAAACCTTGACAAGCTTATTAAAGGAAATCATATCCTTGGAGTTAACGATGTCATATTTGATAAGGATAGACTTTGCAGTGCTTGTCAAGCAGGTAAACAGGTTGGAGGAAGGCATCCCATGAAGAACATCATGACCACAAGGAGGCCACTCGAGCTACTTCACATGGATCTTTTTGGCCCCAACTCTTACAAGAGTCTCGGTGGAAATTCTTTTGGTCTAGTTATAGTTGATGATTTTTCAAGATTTACGTGGGTGTTCTTTCTCGATGATAAATCGCAGGTCCAAAAGATCTTCAAAAACTTCGCTAGGAAGGCCCAAAATCAATTTGAAGTGAAGATCAAGAAGGTTCGCAGCGACAATGGAACGGAGTTCAAGAACGCAAATGTGGACACCTTTCTTGACGAAGAAGGGATTTCACACGAGTTCTCGGCTATGTACACACCTCAACAAAATGGAGTTGTTGAGAGGAAGAACCGGACGCTCATCGAAATGGTGAGAACGATGCTTGATGAGTACAAGACACCGAAGCACTTTTGGGCAGAAGCGGTTGAGACAGCTTGTCATGCAACAAATCGCTTGTATCTTCACAAGCTACTCGGCAAGACGGCATACGAACTCCTCACCGGTAACAAACCCCAAGTTGGATACTTTCGAGTATTCGGCTCAAAGTGCTACATTCTTTATAAGCATCGTCGTTCTAAATTTGCTCCTAAGTCTCATGAAGGTTTCCTACTAGGTTATGGCTCAAACTCTCACACTTACCGTGTCTACAACAATTTCACCCGAAAGGTTGAAGAGACGGTAGATGTGAAGTTTGATGAATCTAACGGCTCGCAAGTAGAGCAATTGCCAATTGATGTAGGAGACAAAGATCCTTCGGAAGCAATCCAAGACTTGTCTATTGGCAAGGTTCGTCCAACGGAGGTGAAGGAGAGTACCTCGTCCGTCCAAGTGGAAGCTTCTACTTCACGACAAGGTGAACCAAGAGTTGATACGGAAGCATCCACAAGTGGGACACACCAAGATGAAGAAAACAAGGAAGTGCATCAAGATGAACGTCAACAACCTCCTTCTCCACCACGACAAGAGAACGACAACGCCAACAATGAAGAAGGCCAAGAAGAAGAACAATATGAAGAAGATGTTCAATGAAGACCCAAGCAAAAGCTTTCACGAGTTCGAGCAAGAATTGCTAAAGATCATCCCGTCGAGCAAATCTACAATGACATTCAAACCGGGAGAATCACTCGCTCTAAAACTCGTTTAGTTAACTTTTGTGAAAACTGTTCTTTCATCTCTAGCATTGAACCTATGAAGGTTGAAGAAGCATTGGAAGATCCGGATTGGATAAATGCTATGCATGAAGAGCTACACAATTTTGAGAGGAACCAAGTTTGGACATTGGTTGAGAAGCCCGACAACAACCACAACATTATCGGTACCAAATGGGTGTTTCGCAACAAGCAAGATGAAGATGGACAAGTAGTTCGCAACAAAGCACGTCTTGTCTCCCAAGGCTACACACAAGTCGAAGGTATGGACTATGGTGAGACTTACGCTCATGTTGCTAGACTTGAGTCCATTCGCATCTTACTTGCCTATGCTAATCATCATGATATCACCTTGTACCAAATGGACATTAAAAGTGCTTTTCTAAATGGTGAAATAGAGGAGGAAGTTTATGTTAAGCAACCTCCCGGATTTGTCAATCCTAAGAAACCCAATCATGTTTACAAACTTCACAAAGCTCTTTATGGTCTTAAACAAGTTCCTAGAGCATGGTATAAATGCTTGACCAAGTTTCTTATTGAAAAAGGCTTTGAAATTGGGACAATTGATTCTACTCTTTTTACTAAAAGGGTTAATGGAGAACTATTTGTGTGCCAAATCTATGTTGATGATATTATATTTGGTTCAACTAACCCTCATTTTAGTGAAAAGTTTGGGAAGCTAATGTCGGAGAAGTTTGAGATGTCTATGATGAGTGAACTCAAATTCTTTCTTGGATTGCAAGTCAAGCAAACTAAGGAAGGTACCTTTGTTTCTCAAACGAAGTACACCAAGGACTTATTCAAGAAGTTCAATATGCAAGAATGCAAAGGTATGTCTACACCCATGCCTACTAGTGGACATCTTGACTTGACCAAAGATGGTGAACCAGTTGATCAAAAGGTTTATCGCTCTATGATTGGTTCATTGTTATATCTATGTGCTTCACGTCCCGATATCATGCTAAGCGTGTGCATGTGTGCATGATATCAAGCTGCTCCTAAAGAATGTCATCTTAAGGCCGTGAAAAGGATAGTGAGATACTTAATCCATACACCAAATTTTGGCATTTGGTATCCTAAGAGGGCCTCTTTCGATCTTGTTGGCTATTCCGACTCGGACTATGCCGGAGACAAGGTTGATAGAAAGTCCACTTCGGGTACGTGTGAATTTCTTGGTAGATCTCTTGTGTCTTGGTCCTCCAAGAAACAAAACTCAGTATCCTTATCGACCGCCGAAGCGGAATATATTGCCGCTGGTTCATGTTGTGCTCAATTACTTTGGATGACCCAAACTCTTAAAGATTATGGGATATATGTGAGACATGTTCCATTGCTTTGTGACAATGAAAGTGCTATCAAAATTGGTCATAATCCTGTGCAACATTCTCGAACTAAGCATATTGAAGTTCGTCATCATTTCATTCGAGATCATGTTGCTAAGGGTGACATTGATCTTAAGCATGTTCGCACCGAAAAGCAATTAGCGTATATATTCACTAAACCTCTTGATGAGAAAGTGTTTTGCAGGTTAAGAGGAGAATTGAACATCATTGATGCTTCAAACTTGGAGTAGAAACTCCATTGGATACATGCAAGACATGAACTTATGACTACTCCTTGATATTTCTCTTATGATGAAAATCTTATGTCTTGGATATATTTGTATCTTGCATGTTATCTAACTCTTGTAGGTACTTGGTGGAATCAAACTCCATGAGATTGTAATCTACTCACATCTTGAACAATCTCTACATCATCAAGTCTCTACACTATGGTGGTTGAAGTCAAGGAAGCACGAAACCATTCAAACATATCCTTTGACAAATTCTATGTTGAGCTTTATGATTGTCATTTTGGATACACAAGTGCTCTTCCTTGCAAGAACTAACCCATGTAGGTAGATGGACTCAAATTCCAAGTGGTGCTCCAAATTCTTGATAAACTACATCAACCTTGAGCAACCCACACAAGTTCAACTACATGGACAACACCACCAACCAAGGTATATTATTCCATCTTAGAGAAGCTTTACTCCAAGTCATGAGCTAAAGCAACTCGACAAGATGTGAATACATCAAGATGCTTAAACAAAAAATGGCAACCCCATTTTGAGCTTAAACGATGAGTATGACCTATGATCAAGTGATCTCACTTGACTCCTATTTCAATATACTCTAACATAGGTGACTTTGTCGCCGACCATCTCTAGATGAAGTTCTCTTGTGTTCTTTTCTGTGTTTTTGCATTTGTCTCATGCATATTTGTTTCCCCTTACAAAAAAAAACTTCATCTAGATTCCTTTCTGTTTGCTCTGCATTTTTTGCATCCAATTCCTTGCATATCTTTCAGTAAATTCCTTGCACATCTTTGTGAGATCTTACTAGTCCAGTGAGCTGAGGTGACAAGTGTTTTCTCTGCGATGAACTCGGTTTCACCGATTTGTTGTTCTTGGTCCAACCGAATCCTTTCGATACAACCGAAGCGTACCACTCGGTGCCACCGATTTCACAACAGGAAAAACAGTTTGCCACTTATTCTATGTTTCTTCTGATCTAGCTCCACTCAATGAATCTTGTCCTCTACAAGCATCACATTTTTATCATTGCTTTGTGCTGTGTCTCAAGGACCAAACCCATTCGACAGATTCCAGAAAACCCTTCTTGGAAATTGATGTCAAAGGGGGAGAGAGAGATCACATCAAAGCTTATCATTTAGAGAGAGATCACATCAGAGAAAGAGTTTATCACCTCCTCAAGGGGGAGAGAGATCCTCAGGGGGAGAGTGAGATCTCCAGGGGGAGAGAATACTTAAGTAGAAGTATTTCTCAAGGATCCCAGATGCTTTGTGTTCAAGAGGAGAGATGCCACATGTCTTCTTGAGGGGAGAGACATGTTCATATGATCTGTTGTGCTCATTTGCATTAGCTTGCATTAGCCCTGTTCATTCATATCTTTCAGCTCTGATTTTATATTCCCTATCTTCTCCCAGTATCCCATGCTAGATTCAGGGGGAGCAAGACATCTAAGGGAAAGAAATCATTCAAATTCATTGCATATCTTTACTCTTGGGGACATGTCTAATCCAATGTGGTACTTAGTACTCACTCTCTACATGTCATGCCAGTCTTGGTATTCTTGTGGTTTCTTTTGTTTGCTCTGGCTAGTAGGTGTATCTGTGTTATCTAACCTTGTTTACGCAGGTTCATTCCATCCTAAGACAACTCAAGACTACAAGGTAAGTATATGCATCACAATCATGTGTATGAGGAATTCTTGCTGTTGTACATACTATTTGCAAGAAGGACTCATGAGCATGAAGGAATTTTCTTCAATATTCTTTGCTCTGATGCATATGACCAAGATACATGTAACACATTGTCTGCTCTATCATGGTTATGCTCTCACATGTTTCTATATTCCATAATTACATGATTGCATACATGTAGGGGGAGCCTATGCTTGTTGCATGTCTTTCCAAAGCTTTACTTGCTATTCTTTATATCTTTATCTAAAGCTTTGATGTATGTTGTCATCAATTACCAAAAAGGGGGAGATTGAAAACACAAGTGCTCCCTAGGTGGTTTTGGTAATTAATGTCAACATATATCTTGTTGGACTAACACTTTTATCTAGTATGTTTCAGATAAGTTCAACAATGGAGTGGCATGGACTAAAGGATGTGGGAACTCCTTCAAGATGCTAAGGACAAACGATTGGCTCAAGCTTCAAGCTCAAGACTCTTCATTTTACATTTTAGTGATCCAAGATCACATTGAGTCTATAGGAAAAGCCAATACTATCAAGAAGGGATGAGGTGTTGCTTAATGAGTTTCTTGCTCCACAGTGCTTAGTGATATGCTCCAAAACCCTCAACTACTTTCCCACTTCCACACAAATATGTCCTAAACCTAAAGTCAAACTCAGCCCCACTGATTCTTTCTATCTGGCGCCACCGAGTTTGAATGTCATAGCCACTGCCACAAACCCTAGGCAAATCGGTCTCACCGATAGGGATCTCGGCCTCACCGAGATGGGATTGTAATCTCTCTGTGTATGTCCATTACCAAAATTGGTCTCACCGAGTTTGAGCAATCGGTACTGCTGAGATTACAATGCAAACGTCCTAGTTGACTCATTACCAAAATCGGTCCCACCGAGTTTGTGTAATCGGTCCAACCGAGTTTGCCTGACCAACTCTCTGGAAAGCTTATTACCAAAATCGGTCTCACCGAGTTTGTGTAATCGGTCTTACCGAGATTATGTTATGCCCTAACCCTAACCATATCGGTCTCACCGAGTTGCATTTCGGTCCCACCGAAAAACCTAACGGTCACATTATTTGCTAAATCGGTCTGACCGAGTTTAACAATTCGGTCCCACCGAGTTTGGTAGATTGTGTGTAACGGTTAGATTTTGTGTGGAGGCTATATATACCCCTCCACCTCCTCTTCATTCGTGGAGAGAGCCATCAGACTAAACCTACACTTCTAGCATACATTTTCTGAGAGAGAACTACCTACTCATGTGTTGAGGCCAAGATATTCCATTCCTACCATATGAATCTTGATCTCTAGCCTTCCCCAAGTTGCTTTCCACTCAAATCTTCTTTCCACCAGATCCAAATCCTATGAGAGAGAGTTGGGTGTTGGGGAGACTATCATTTGAAGCACAAGAGCAAGGAGTTCATCATCAATGCACCATTTGTTACTTCTTGGAGAGTGGTGTCTCCTACATTGGCTAGGTGTCACTTGGGAGCCTCCGACAAGATTGTGGAGTTGAACCAAGGAGCTTGTAAGGGCAAGGAGATTGCCTACTTCGTGAAGATCTACCGCTAGTGAGGCAAGTCCTTCGTGGGCGACGGCCATAGTGGGATAGACAAGGTTGCTTCTTCGTGGACCCTTCATGGGTGGAGCCCTCCGTGGACTCGCGCAACCGTTACCCTTCGTGGGTTGAAGTCTCCATCAACGTGGATGTACGATAGCACCACCTATCGGAACCACGCCAAAAACATCCGTGTCTCCAATTGCGTTTGAATCTTCCAAAAACCCTTCCCTTTACATGCTTGCAAGTTGCATGCTTTATTTTCTGCTGCCCATATACTCTTGCATGCTTGCTTGATATGTATTGTGAATGTTAAACTTGTGCCTAAACTCCACTTAAACTTAAGGTAACTTAAAAACTACAACTTCGGTACTTAGTGTCTAATCACCCCCCCCCCCTCTAGACACCTCTTCTCAAGGTCCTACAGTAATGGCATAGGAGGTGTGTTAACGCAAGAGAAGCGCCCCATAGCATAATTTAGTGAGAAAGTTTCCGGCATGCAAGTCAATTATCTCATCTATGACAACGAGCTATATGCTTTAGTGCGAGTTTTGTGTGAATGGGAACATTATCTTCGTCCTCATGAATTTATCATTCATACCGATCATGAAACGCTTAAGTACTTAAAAGGAAAAACTAAGATGAACAAGCGTCATGCAAAATGGAGTGAATTTATAGAGTCTTTTCCTTATGTCATCAAGTACATCAAGGGTAAGGAAAACGTAGTGGAGGATGCCCTTTCCCGCATATGCACGCTTGTCATTAAACTTGAGTTGAATGTCATTGGCTTTGAGCACATAAAAGACATGTACATGCATGATCCTACTTTTGCTATTCCTTATGCCAAGTGTTTGATGCATACTTCTTGGGAATGATATTACATCAAGGATGATTATCTTATGAGAGCTAACAAACTTTGCATTCCCGAGTCTTCTCTTTGTTTGATCCTTTTGCAAGAGGCTCATGGAGGCGAACTCATGGGACACTTTGGACGCGACAAGACATTCGCCACGCTCTCCAAGAACTACTTTTGGCTCAAGATGTTCCGCGAGGTCTCACGCTTCAACAACCGATGCTCTACATGTCGCAAAGCTATGGCAAAAGCTCAACCCCATGGTCTTTACATGCCTCTTCCTATTCCTTATCAACCTTGGGAAGACATTAGCATGGATTTTGTACTTGGTTTTCCTAGAACTCAAAATGGAAAGGATTCCGTGTTTGTTGTTGTGGACCGATTCTCTAAGATAGCACATTTCATTCCATGCAACAAGATAGACGATGCTTCACATATTGCCAATCTTTTTTGTAGGGGAATCTTGCGCCTCCATGGAGTACCAAAGACAATTGTCTCGGACCGTGACGTCAAGTTCTTGAGTTACTTTTGGAAGACTCTATGGGCCAAGCTCGGAATCAAGCTCTTGTTCTCTTCAGCATACCATCCTCAACCGACAGCTAAACAGAGGTGACGAACCAGACACTCTCCACTCTACTTCGCGTGTTGATCAAGAGGAACATCAAGGAGTGGGAGGAGTGCCTACCCATCATCGAGTACGCCTACAACCGCGCAAGACATCCGACTACCGGCAAGTCCCCCTTCGAGGTCGTCTACGGTTTCAACTTGTTGTCCCCATTGGACATTCTACCTCTTCCACTACAAGAGTGCACCAACATGGACACGAGTGCACGGGCAAGCTACCTCAAGAAGTTGCATGAAGATACAAGGCACACCATCGAGCGCCAAGTACAACGACTCGCGACCAAGCTCAACACCAACAAGCAACCCATGATATTCAACATTGGAGATCTCGTGTGGCTACACCTTCGCAAGGACCGCTTCCCCAACGAACGCAAGTCCAAACATCTACCTCGAGCTGATGGAACCTTCAAGGTGCTAGCACGCTACAACAACAATGCTTACAAGATCGACCTCCCAAGAGACAAGTACAACATGAGCGACATCTTCAATGTCAAGGACCTCACGCCATACCATGGTGATCAATCTTTCGATTCGAGGTCGGATCTTTCCCAAGGGAGAAGAGATGATGTGGAGTATCCCACGATCATCCCCATGGACGTACCTACATCTCCCACGACACCACTTGGACCTATGACAAGAGCTCGAGCAAAGGGTATCGAAGATAAGGTGAACTCGCTCCTCTCCGAAATACCCCTTTCTACACATGAGACATGGCTACTACCTCAAGCGGAAACACTATGTGTGATCAGGTACTTAGAAGGAGGCCACGGAACAGCTACATCCAATGGCCAAGACGGCGAGGAGACCAAGTACGAGAGACAAGAATAAGAGCTGCCATTGAAGCTACAGCCACTGGACGACCTGTCAGGACCGGACGTCCGACACCTGAAGCCCAGCCTGCCCAAGTCCCAGCCAATGCATGCTACAGCGAGCGGATGTCTAGCCAGGACCGGACGACCGGCCACACCTCCCAGCGAGCGGACGTCCGGCCTACACCGGACGACCGGCACCATCACCACCGAAGGGTAATTAGCGGAAGTCCGAAGTGACCGGACGTTCGGCACCACCATCACAGAATGGAAACAACGGAAATCCGACGACTACCGGACGTCCGGACGCCCATGAGCCACCAGACGACCGGTCCCCAGCAGACGTTCGTTGCCTGTGTGCATGCAGCTTCGGGCTAAAGCCCATGTACCCCTTCACTTCGGCCTCCATTTGTACTACGACTATAAATAGACCTCTCCCACCTCCTAGCTAAGGTTAGCGTTGTGATAGCTCATTTGTGAGATAGAGCCTCGCTCATCCATCCAGATCTGCTCCTCCAAGAGAGACTGTGCCTCTACGGAGAAGATCCACTTGGATTCAAGACCCCTAATGGGAAGAACTCAAGACCTCCTCATGGAGAAGAACCGGTTACCCTATGTATCGTCCCTTGTTGCAATTGGATCGTGTATCTCTTTGTGTTTTGAGGATCTAGCACATGTGTGACCATACCTTGTTTGTTGAGTGATTTCTCTTGTGTTTCCCCTCGTTTTCCCCTCCTATTCTTCGTGTTCTTAGTAGGATCCCCTCCAAACGTGAAATATCGGGCATCTAGAGTTCTACCCTAAATCATAAATGGGAGAGGGATACAAGGCCAAAGGCTCGTGGTTGAGCACAGGCAGGTACCAGACGACCGGTGGGGGTCGGACGTTCGGTGGCTCGGGACGGTCCGGGCGTCTGACGCGTGTTAGAAGTCCGCCAATTCTTCTCGGGTGTAGCGGCACCGTATTTCCAAAGATTGACGGATGTCCGACGGCTTCTGAGGGACCGGACGTACGGCGGGTGTCGGAAGTCCATCGTTTTGCTTTGGGATCGGTGGCACCAGATTTCCAGTAAGCGTCGGGCGTCCGGTGCCTGGTACTCGTCGGACGTCCGGTGGGCGTCGGTCGTCTGGCCGCTGTAGCATGCATCAGTTGTTCTTCTTCTGGCCATCTGGGACGCATCAGGTACCGGATGTTTGGTGGCGTCCGGACGTCCGGTGGCTGTAGCTTGTAGCAGCTCTATTTCTTCTGTCTTCTCTTCCACGCTTCCCTCGCGGATGGTGTAGTTGTTCCGTTGCGCTCTCACTCCTCCTCGTCATCCGTGAAGCTCCGGCAATACCTATGCATGCACCCGAGTGGAGTGTCAAGTAGTATACCATCCTCGAAGGGGTCAAGTCAACACGTGTAAAGGAGAAGATTCACCTTTATGTATGATAAGTAGAGGTCGCACGTGTCACTTGCCAAACGGACTCTTGACATGGTGATGCCCGTAGGATGCTCTACATCACAGGAGCTGCTCGACAAAGGTTATATACGCGAATCTCTTAATCCTTATGTTGTTCCTATTATACTATTGCCAAAAAGGAAGGTAGTTATTGTCATCCTATTCCTAGGCTAGATTATATGCTTGATGAATTGAGTGGCTCTACAATATTCTCCAAAGTTGATTTGCGTAGTGGATACTATCAAATTTGTATAGGCGATTTGTGAGAGATTTTAGCACCATTGCTGCAAAGTTGTCCGCACAGGAAGAATGATAGAGGCAAAGTTGTCCCGTCATTCGATGAGATGGTGGCTATCGTTTATGGTGGAGTAGGATTTGACAATCCGACTACGAACATGCGAGGACATCGCGCCTTAGCAATCGCTAAACCAACTCCAAGAGGTTATTGACCACGCCGGAGCACGATCAACCTGACCATGAGGGTCTATTTCCTGCAAGCAAACAAAGAACAAGCAAGAAACTAAAATTGCAACCTGGATATTGCGAATAAAATAGGAAAGCTTTATTGATCAAGTGGGGTTCTGTGACGCCTAGGTCTGGTCATTGAACACAAACGAAGTAAGCAAAGTTGCAGCTATGGCGAACTTTTAATCTAAACAAAACCCAAAGTCTAAACAACTCCCTAAGGGATGTATATATGGAGGAAGATGGGGGGATTTCGTGGCCCTTGGGGAAGGGGTCTGAAACCAACCCTATCTCTTATTTCCCCACACATACGGACTCTAAAAACAGCCTATACTTACGTATTTTGAAATTACACGGGCCTGGCCCAAAAATATTGCGACGCGACACGTATAATAGCCTTTGGACGAAATTTGTGAAGTGGCATTTTGTATAGTTCTTCCAAGCCTTCAATCACTCATTACGGTGGCTTCAAAGTCCTGAAATCATCACTTGAAACTCTGTTCTTGTTTCCCTTGCGCATGCCATCATCTCCATGCTTGTCCTTGCTCCAATGTTCATCCTTCTCCCAGCTAGGCTCTTCATTTGTAAGCAAAACAAATGTATCCAATTTAGGCAGCATCGTATTCTCATGAACATTAGAATCATTCCCAAGAAACAAAAGTACCTGGTAAATTAATTGGCGTGCGCGAGCTCTAGTAATTGGTCCAGTATGTGTAGTAGTATGGGCTGTAGTTGTAACAATGGTATTGATGTCCTCAGCATCCTCCCCTTCTTGAAATGAAGTCATCCTCGACGGAAGCTTGTCTTCCTCATCCAAATAATGCTTCAAATCTGCAATGTTAAAAGTGGGACTAACCGCAAAATCTGCAGGCAGCTCAATTTTATATGCATTATCATTTATTTTCTCTAACACCTTAAAAGGACCATCGGTACGTGGCATTAGCTTTGATTTGCGCAATTCAGAAAATCTATCCTTACGCAAATGGAACCAAACAAGATCTCCACGTGCAAACACAACATGATCTCCAGCAAGTTTATAATTAGCATTCGTATGCTCAATGTTTTCCTTAGTTAATCATGCATTTTGAAAATCAATTCAGCATGTTGTTTAGCATCAAAATTAACCTTCTCCGAAGATGGAAGATGCGACAAATCAATAGGTGCACGAGGTAGGAAACCATACACAATTTCAAAAGGGCACATCTTAGTAGTAGAATGCAATGAACGATTATAAGAAAATTCAATATGAGGCAAGCATTCTTCCCACATTTTCTTATTATTCTTCAAAACAGCCCTAAGCATAGTAGACAATGTCCTATTGACTACTTTAGTTTGTCCATCAGTTCGGGTGACATGTAGTACTAAAAAGCAGTTTACTCCCCAACTTAGCCCATAAACATCTCCAAAAGTGGCTAAGAAATTTAGTATCGCGATCTAAAACAATAGTATTTGGCACACCATGCAAGCGAGTAATTTCATAAAAGAATAAATCAACAACATTAGCAGCAGCATCGCTTTTATGACATGGTATGAAGTGTGCCATTTTTGAAAATCTATCGACGACAACAAATATGCTATACCTCCCCTTCTTTGTTCGAGGTAATACTAAAACAAAATCCATAGATATATCCTCCCAAGGAACACTAGGTATAGGCAAAGACATATATAAACCAATGGATTGAGTCATGACTAAGCTTTTTGACATGTAGTGCAGCGAGCAACAAAACGCTCAACATCTCGTCTCATCTTTGGCCAAAAGAAAAGTATAGCAAGTACGTCCTCCATCTTCTTCACGCCAAAGTATCCCATTAATCCTCCTCCATGCGCCTCCTACAACAACAAAAGATGAATGGAGCTAGCTAGAATGCATAGCTTGTTAGCATGGAACACAAATCCATCATTAACGATGAACTTGTTCCATGTTCTTCCTTCTTTACAATTCTGCAATACATCTTTAAAATCAGCATCATGCACATATTGATCTTTAATGGTCTCCAAACCAAATATTTTGAAGTCAAGTTGTGAAAGCATAGTATATCGACGAGACAATGCATCAGCAATAACATTTTCTTTACCCTTCTAGGGTTTAATGACATAAGGGGAAGTCTCAATGAATTCAACCCATTTAGCATGTCTACGATTTAGTTTAGCTTGACTTTTAATATGTTTCAAAGATTCATGATCAGAAGGTATAACAAATTCTTTGGGCCATAAATAATGTTGCCATGTTTCTAAAGTCCGAACAAAAGCATATAATTCTTTATCATAAGTAGAATAATTCAGACTAGGCCCACTCAATTTTTCAGAAAAGTATGCAACAGGTTTGCCATCTTGTAATAACGCACCTCCTAATCCAATTCCACTAGCATCACATTCAAGCTCAAAAGTCTTATTAAAATCAGGAAATTGGAGTAAAGGAGCATGTGTGAACTTATCTTTCAATACTGTGAAGGCTTCTTCATGTGCGGTACCCCCAAACAAAAGGCACATCTTTCTTTGTAAGCTCATTGAGAGGTGCAGCAATGGTGCTAAAATCTCTCACAAAACGCTATAGAATCCAGCGAGGCCAAGAAAACTCCTCACTTGTGTGACCGTTTTGGGCTGCGGCCAACTCTCAATAGCTTCAATCTTGGCTTTATCAACTTCAATTCCCTGTGGAGTAACAACATATCCAAGAAAAGATACTCGGTTGGTGCAAAATGTGCACTTCCCAAGGTTAACAAACAAACGTGCATCACGTAAAGCAATAAAAACAGCACGTAAATGTTCCAAATGTTCCTCCAAAGATCTGCTATAAATCAGTATATCATCAAAATAGACTACCACAAATCGTCCAATGAAAGCACGTAAAACTTCGTTCATTAATCTCATGAAAGTACTAGGTGCATTAGTTAACCCAAAAGGCATGACTAACCACTCATATAATCCAAAGTTAGTTTTAAATGATGTTTTCCATTCATCCCCCAATTTCATACGAATTTGATGGTATCCACTACGCAAATCAACTTTGGAGAATATTGTAGAGCCGCTCAATTCATCAAGCATGTCATCTAGCCTAGGAATAGGATGACGATAACGAATAGTAATATTATTAATGCCTCTACAATCAACACACATACACGACGTACCATCCTATTTTGGCACTAGTATAATAGGAACAGTACAAGGACTAAGAGATTCGCGTATATAAGCTTTGTCGAGCAGCTCTTGTACTTGACGCATAATCTCCTTCATCTCCTCTAGATTGGTACGGTATGGCGCACGGTTTGGCAGCGAAGCACCGAAAAATAAGTCAATCTGATGCTCAATCCCTCGAATGGGTGCTAATCCCGGTGGCACGTCTTGTGTAAAGGCGTCAGCGAACTCCTGCAAAATGTTAGTAACAGCAGGAGGCAAAGAGGAAGGTACATCCTTGAAAGAAAATAATGCCTCTTTGCATGCAAAAGCATAGCAAACCGATTTGCTGAAATCTGGACAATCAATATCAGATTTGGTGGCAAGTAAACATGCACTTCTCAATTTAATTTCAGAAGCAACACTTTTCCAACAATCTGATTTTCACTCTTATTTTTCTCCTATTTTGCTTTATTAGCTCTATTAATATCATCTTTCAAAATGGAATCAGGAGTCATAGGAAGCAAAGTAATATTTTTATCCTTATGAACAAGAGTATACTGATTGTTTCTAGCATGGTGTACAGAATTTTTATCAAACTGCCATGGTCTACCAAGTAATAAGGAACATGCTTGCATAGGTACCACATCACAATCAACATAATCAGCATATGTAGAGATACTAAAATGCACACAAACAGTACGTGTTACCTTAACCTTGCCATTGTTGTTGAACCATCGGATGTAGTAAGGATGTGGATGTGGTCTTGTGGTGAGAGATAGCTTCTCCACCATCTCCATGCTAGCCAAGTTGTTGCAACTCCCTCCATCTATGATGATGCAAACAGAATGTTCCTTCACAACTCCCTTTGTATGGAACAAATTATGCCTCTGATTTTGCTCAGCTTGTGTGACCTGCACACTCAAAACACGTTGAGCAACTAAACATTCATACCTGCCAGCATTTTCAGGAGCCATGTATTGCGTCTCATGATCAGAATCATCTCCATCGTGTTCTTCACTTGTAATAAGAGCCAAAGTCTTCTCATCATAGTCACTAGCGGACTCATACCCACCATCCTTAGTAGCAATCATCACACACTTAGATGGGCATTCTCTTGCAATGATAAAAAATAATATCATGTGTTTGCCCTATTGATGCCATGGATGAAGAAGAGCTTTGTGCGGAACCAGAAGGTGTACTCCTAGCAGATGGTGGTGATGGTGCCTGTTTTCTTGTATCTCAGTTGGAATTGGCGGCTGAAGTCAGTGCTGCTACAGTAGGACGTGTGGGAGTAGAGGATGTACGCGATGTCCATGATGAAGGTCGACCTGCAGAAAAGTTAGTTCGCGCCAATGCCTGTCGATCCTGCACTTCACGTTCAGCTTTGCAAGCAAGATGGAATAAACGAGTGATATTGTTATATTCCTTATACTCTAGAATGGTCTGGATCTCTTTTTTAATCCACCCATAAAATGTGCAAGCATAGCTTCATTATCCTCAATAATACCACATCTAATCATTCCAGTTTGTAATTCATGATAATATTCTTCTACATAATTTTTTCCTTGTCTTAAACGCTACAATTTTTGAAGTAATTCACGTTGATAATATGGTGGAACCCTACGAGTACGCTTAGCAGTTTTCAAAGCAGCCCAAGTAGTTGGAATATTATTCGGATATAATCTACAATGTTCAGACCACCACACACAAGCAAAACTAGTGAAAGCACAAAGAGCAGCAGCAACACATCTCCCCTCGGGGTATTGTAAACATGTAAAATGTTGTTCAGTTTCTAACTCCTAAGCAAGATATATATCAGGAACATATCTACCCTTAGTTGGTGGAATATTCAATTTTAGTTTAGGAAGATGGTCATGATCTCGTACCTGATCTGGTTGTGCAGCCATACCATTGCGATTATATGCCTGTGGACGACCTGGTGCTAGTGGTTGCACGTAGTTCTGATTTCTCGTAATCGCCCCATAATCATCATCCTCCTCAGCACCAGCAGCAGCATGAGGAGGAGCCACAGAAGCATCAACAGTAGTTGCAGCGGCACCAGAATTTTGACCAGGATCAATTGGAACGCACAGTGCTCGTCCCACTTTATTTGGAAGGCGACGTTGTTGTTGTTGTTGTTGTTGTTGTTGAGGTGCGACAGGTGCAGCCCACGGTGGTTGTGGAAGATGTGTGAGCAATTCACTAAACTAGTTCGCGAGCTTTGTTTCGACTCAATGCCATCTATCTTCCCCAGGGCCTCTTCAAATCTGTTTAGCACATCTTGCACCTGTCCACTCATCATTTGCTGAAATTTATCATGTAGCTGTTTGTTCGTCATGTTCTCCCAATCAGTCTCATCATCTTGTGATCCTGCCATGGTTAGCAGCAATAGAAACACACAAGAATATGATCCTACAGACTACTAGAAAGTGGTGGTGCTGGTGGTGGTGTGTCACAAATCCGTCAAGCAAATCTCAACTTCTTACCAGTTCTTACCCAGCAGCAGGTGGTGATCGGCAACCGTTGTATTCAAAACTCTCAAAGCTTGGATAGAGCGATGGCAAGGGAGAGTCAACTACACGATGTAGATATATGCGGAGCTGGGAAGGCTTATGATATGGTAGCAAAAAAGGGTCAGCAATCATAAATACAGAGATACAAAGTTGAATAAACACTCAATGACGGTACTGTGCTGGTCCTAGGCTAGACCGTACTAGAGACGCGAGCCTAGAACACTAACAAAATCACGGCGCTGCACGTAAACAAGGGAGGAGCACTCTTTGAATTTTTTCCATTTTTTGACTTTTTTTCCTCTCTTTTTTTTGCTCCGCAACAAAAAAAATCGAAAAAGTCTACAAATGGTCTAAAAAACTGCCTAGCCAGAATTTTCCAGACTTAGTTTTTATTTAAACTGGAACTAGTATTCTACTACGGGTAGCACTGAAGTTGGGGAGTCCGACTTGGTCATGACTCGGAGTATGGCATGATCTGGAAATCGAAAATAAAGGAACAAATACTGGACTCGGACTAGGACTGGTGGCGGAGATGAATCTGGTGGAAACTCGGACTGGTGGCTGATCTGTGATGGAGGTGAACTCAGATTATCGTGATGACAGTGAATATGTGGTATATGGCAGGGTGATGACGATGGTGGTATATGGCGGCGGTGATGACGATGGTGGTATATGGCAGCGGTGACGACAATGGTGGTATATGGCAGCGGTGATAATGGTGGTGGTATATGGCAGCGGTGATGACAATGGTGCGGCGGCAGCATGACAACTTGTGAACAGAACTCGAAACTCTAAAGGACTAGACACTAAGACTAGCAACTAGACACGACGATGTAACCGCAAATTCAACAATGCAAAACCCAAAAAAGATTATGCAAAGGCTCAGATTGGTTCGGATATGATGAACTAACCCTATTTTTTTGGCTTTTTCGTGGAGTGTAGGTATGAAGAACAGACTCGATCTAAACTATGAAAAACTGTAAAATCTCACCGAGCAACCCGGAAATCTGATACCACTTGATAGTGGCGAAGGTGTCCCGATGTTTTGATGAGATAGCTTTCGTTTTCTGTGGGAGTCGACTTTGACGATCTGACTATGATCGTGCAAAGACGTCGCGCCATAGCAATCGCTAAATCAACTTCCGAGGGGTTATTGACCACGCCCGAGCATGATCAACCTGACCATGAGGGTCTATTTCCTGCGAGCAAATGAAGAACAAGCAAGAAACTAATATTGCAATGTGGATATTATGAATATAAGATGAAAGCTTTATTGATCAAGATGGGGTTCTCTGACGTCTTGGTCTGGTCGTTGAACACAAACAAAGTACACGAAGTTGCAGCTATGGAAAACTTTTAATCTAAACAAAACCCAAAGTCTAAATCATGCCCTAAGGCTGTATATATGGAGGAAGAGGAGGGAATTTCGTGGCCCTTGAAGGAGGGGTCCGAAACCAGCCCTATCTCTTCTTTCCCTACACATACGGACTCTAAAAACAGCCTATACTCAAGTATTTCGAAATTACATGGTGGCCTGGCCCAAAAATAAGACAACGCAGCACCTATAATAGCGTCTAGACGAAATTTGTGAAGTGGTATCTTGTATATTTCGTCCAAGCCTTCTGTTGACGCTCGAAAATGGCATGATCGCAAAAAGTAACTTGAGGATATAATGAGATGAGGTTAAAATATGAGCTCATGTCACCAGTTGGTGGCTCTCTTCAAGATGATCGAAATAGATATGAAGATGGTCCAAAACGGAGCTCGGATGCGAAAGTTATGACAATCTTAGAGATGCCCGTATTGACACCAGATTAAAGAATGGCATGAAAGTTAATTTAGATAACCTTGGATGAAAAAACTTTCAAATTCAAAGTTCTTCGTCTCGTCAAAATGGACGATTTTGATATAAAAATCGTCGCCATCCGAGGTCGTATGCAAAAGTTACAGGTAAAACCGTGTGCTGCAACAATGTTTGGTCGGATCATCCGGGAAATTGAAGCACCAAGACAACAGAAGGTTTGTGATGAAGCCGGATGATCTGGGTTCACTCCCGGATGATCCGGATGGAGACCGGACAGTCCGGGTAGAATTCCGGACGTCCAGGCAATTTTTTCTGCTGCACATGTTAGAGAACAGCCCGAAACTCCCCCAAGATGACCTCAGATCGAAAAGTGCTCAACATAAAAGTTGTGCATCTCGGCGGGACAGTTGATTTTGATACAAAATTCGTCCAAATCCGATGTCATATGTGGATTCTAGAGCCAAAATCGTGAGCTGATATCAGAAAACTGGGCTAGGCCGGATCATCCGGGTCTAGAGCCGGACATCCGGGCCGGAGGTCGTGAGAAGTCCGAGTTTGGTTAGATTTTGATGATTTGAATGGAAAGGAAAGTATTTTTCTTGTACGGGAAGTCCATCCGCCTCTTATATAGGCAAGAGGTGACGGCCGATTGAACAACACACAACCGATCAATCCATCTACCACTTTTTACCTTTACCTTTATCTCTCTCCCTTGTTCTTCTTCTTCCTCGTTCTTCGTTCGTTCTTATTTTGCAGGGCGGCAAACCTCGAGGCCCTAGGGGCGGTCAGGCCAACCTAGGGCAGCCCATATCCGCTGCGCGCCCTAACGGGGTCCCTCCCGGGCATGTGGGGTTTTGGGTCCTCAAAAGCGCCCGCCGGATTGCTTGCATGCCGCGCTTCCGGACGGGTCTCCTTCGACGTGAGCTGCGGTGCATCACCCTCGTTGTCGAGGGTACACGGTGACGTGTTCATGTGCGAAGACACTTTTTGGCGACTCCGCTGGGAATCGAAGCTTCGAACGGTCTCCGACCCGTTCTTGCTACCAAGAGATCGTCATCAAGAAGTTGTGATCTACAAAGGTAATATAAATACCCAATTCTCCTTTGTAGGTGCAAATAATTCATATGTTGTTGCTAGATCGCTTAATGAGCATAATGTATCGGGTAGCCCTAATTTCATCAATCATGTGCCTAATTATGTGCAAGAGCCGATGCCACAAAATCTCCATGCTTCTACCTCATATAATTTTAGCAACATGCAACATATGTATTCCAACTCCCATGCATCGGCAACCCCACAAATTCATATGCCGATGAACAACATGATGGGTTTGGTTAATCAAGTTGAAACACCTCGTGTAGAAACTTCCAATAGCATGCGACAAAGTGTTTCACCTTTTTATTCATCGGCAACTAAATTGCAATATACTGATACTTCTCCGTCGTATCTATAATTTTTATTGTTCCATGCCAATATTATTCAACTTTTATATACTTTTGGTAACTTTTTATACTATTTTTTGGGACTAACATATTGATCCAGTGCCCAGTGCCAGTTCCTGTTTGTTGCATGTTTTATGTTTTGCAGAAACCTAATATCAAACGGAGTCCAAACGGGATAAAAATGGACGGAGAATTGTTTTGGAATATTTGTGATTTTTGGAAGGAAGAATCAATGCGAGACAGTGTCCGAGGTGGCTACGAGGGTGGCCCACGCCACCACTCCAGGTGGGCATGCCCCCCACCCTCTTGGGCTCCTCGTAAGGCGGTTGATGTTCTACTTTGGCCGCAAGAAAGCTAATTTTTGGAAAAATATCTGGGTGAAGGTTTCAATCCAATCGGAGTTACGGATCTCCAGATATAAAAGAAACGGTGAAAGGGCAGAATCAGGGAACACAGAAACAGAGAGACAGATCCAATCTTGGAGGGGATCTCGCCCCTCCCATGCCATGGAAGCCAAGGACCAGAGGGGAAACCCTTCTCCCATCTAGGGAGAAGGTCAAGGAAGAAGAAGAAGAAGGGGGGCTCTCTCCCCCTTGCTTCTGGTGGCACCGGAACACCGCCGGGGGCCATCATCATCACCGCGATCTACACCAACACCTCCGCCATATTCACCAACATCTCCATCACCTTCCCCCATATATATTCAGCGGTCCACTCTCCCGCAACCCGCTCTACCCTCTACTTGAACATGGTGCTTTATGCTTCATATTATTATCCAATGATGTGTTGCCATCCTATGATGTCTGAGTAGATTTTTGTTGTCCTACCGGTGATTGATGAATTGCTATGATTGGTTTGAATTGCATGTTTTATTATTGGTGATGTCCTATTGTGCCCTTCGTGTCGCGCAAGCATGAGGGATTCATGATGTAGGGTTTGCAGTATGTTCATGATTTGCTTATGGTGGGTGGCGTGAGTGATAGAAGCACAGACCCGAGTAAGTAGGTTGTTTGCGTATGGGATAAAGGGGACTTGGTACGTTAATGTTATGGTTGGGTTTTACCTTAATGATCTTTAGTAGTTGCGGATGCTTGCTAGAGTTCCAATCATAAGTGCATATGATCCAAGAAGAGAAAGTATGTTAGCTTATGCCTCTCCCTCAAATAGAATTGCAATAGTGATTACCGGTCTAGTAACGTAGTCAATTTCTTAGGGACAATTTCACAACTCCTACCACCACTTTTCCACACTCGCTATATTTACTTTATTGCTTCTTTATCTAAACAGCCCCTAGTTTATATTTACGTGCTCTTTATTATCTTGCAAACCTATCCAACAACACCTACAAAGTACTTCTAGTTTCATACTTGTTCTAGGCAAGGCGAACACTAAGCATGCATAGAGTCGTATCAGTGGCAGATAGGACTTGAGAGAATATGTGTTCTACCTTTAGCTCCCCGTTGGGTTCGACACTCTTACTTATCGAAAGAGGCTACAATTATCCCCTACACTTATGGGTTATCAAGACCTTTTTCTGGCGCCGTTGCCGGGGAGTCATAGCGTGGGGTGAATATTCTTGTGTGTGCTTGTTTGCTTTATCACTAAGTAATTTTTATTTGTTGTTCTTAGTTGTTTTCTATCTTTAGTTATGGGTAGGAAACGCAAAATACCAAAAAAAATAGTTGTACCTACCACATCAATGGTTGAAGAACCACTCAAAATCTATCACACTCCTGAAGCTTTTTACTTGGATCATCTTCGATCCCTTTGTGCTCATGTTGAAACCCCAACTAGCTTAGTTGAGGGCAAATCTTTAGATGAGCATGCTTGTTATGTGTGACACCGTATATTTGAAAAAGGGAAACTTTTACTGGATCAAACTCATCGTTTGCAATGCTATGCTTGGAATTTATGTGAAATATATGATGTTACTTGTTGTTCTAAAAACCCTAAGAAACACCTTCCCTACCAATGTGAGTTTAGTGATAATGGAATCGTATCTTTGTATGCTAAGGATGTTTATAATTACTATGATGTTCAACAAATTGAAGAATTTGTTGCTTTTAAGGGTGCTTATGAAATTGCTTCTTTGATTGAAAAGTATGATGCTACTCTCTACAAATCTGAAAATTTTGCCATACTTGAATATTGTTATGATAATTATGCTTCTAATGTCTATGTTAAACCATATATTGAGAAAGTCTCCGCTGTCCAAGAAGAGATTAATATTTTGCAGGAAGCTATGGAAGAAGAAATTGATGAAACTGTGAGCTCATTGGATGAAAAAGATTATGAGGAGAGCGAAGAACAAAAGGAGGAAGAGCGGATTAGCTACCCGTGCCCACCTTCTAATGAGAGTAACTCTTCGACTCATACATTGTTTAATTTCCCTTCATGCTTATCGAAGGATGATTGCTATGATGATTGTTATGATCCCGTTGATTCTCTTGAAATACCCATTTTTGATGATGCTTGCTATGCTTGTGGCCAAGATGCCAATATGAATTATGCTTATGGAGATTAACTTGCTATAGTTCCTTATGTTAAACATGAAATTGTAGCTATTGCACCCACGTATGATAGTCCTATTATCTTTTTGAATTCTCCAAACTACATTATATCGGAGAAGTTTGTGCTTATTAGGGATTATATTGATGGGTTGTATTTTACTAATACACATGGTGATTTTGATAGATATAATATGCATTTGCTTGCTGCTCCTACTTGCAATTATTATGAGAGAGGAACTATATCTCCACCTCTCTATGTTTCCACTATGATAAAATTGCAAGAAACTGCTTATACTATGCATTGGCCTTTCCTTGGTGTGCATGAATTGTTCTTTTATGACATGCCGATGCATAGGAAGAGAGTTAGACTTCGTTGTTGCATGATATATGTTACTTTGTGCTCACTACTAAATTACAAATCATTGTTAATTAAAATTGGCTTTGATATACCTTGGGATCTGGGTGTATTCATTACTTGAGCACTATATGCCTAGCTTAATGGCTTTAAAGAAAGTGCTGCCAAGGAGACAACTTGGACGTTTTAGAGAGTCATTCATTTCTTTTGAGTGCTTTTATATAGTTTAAAAATAAAAAATAAAAATAAAGAGGGGAACCTAAAACTTTTCAAAAAGGAAAGTGTAAGTGAGAGAGACAAGCATTGTTGAAGTGGGAGAGCTCCTTGAACTTTGTCCATGCTCACGGAAACTTTGTGAATCTTAATTACAGAAACTTTTCATAAAAAATAATTATCCCCTTGTACAATTCCATTGTATTATAAAAATAATGTGCTAAGGTTTGCCTTTAGGATGTTTACAATGCTTGTTGGTTTGTACGGTGCAGGACAGAAACTTTGGCTGTAGTGCGCGATTTTACATTTTTAACGGAAAAGTCAAACGGTTCTGATTCTTTTTGCACTGTCTTGATATACAAATTGTTTATGTTTGCTTATTTTTGTAGAATTTTTGGGGTACCATAAGTATGGTGAATGTTCAGATTTCTACAGACTGTTCTGTTTTTGACAGATTCTGTTTTTGATGCATAGTTTGCTTGTCTTGATGAAACTATCAATTTCTATCAGTGGATTAAGCCATGGAAAGTTATATTACAGTAGACACAATGCAAAAACATAATATGAATTGGTTTGCAACAGTACTTAGAGTAGTGATTTGCTTTATTATACTAACGGATGTTACCGAGTTTTCTGTTGAAGTTTTGTGTGGATGAAGTGTTTGATCGAGGAGGTCTTGATATGAGGAAAAAGAAGAGAGGCAAGAGCTCAAGCTTGGGGATGCCCAAGGCACCCCAAGTAAATATTCGAGGAGACTCAAGCATCTAAGCTTGGGGATGCCCTGGAAGGCATCCCCTCTTTCTTCAACAAGTATCAGTATGTTTTTGTATTCGTTTCGTTCATGCGATATGTGCAAGTCTTGGAGCGCATTTAGTTTTTACTTTTCTTTTGTGCACCATGCTGGTATGAGATAGTCCTTGGTTGATTTGTAGAATGCTCATTGCACTTCATTTAAATCTTTTGAGTATGGCTTTATAGAATGCTTCATGTGCTTCACTTATATCATTTGAAGTTTGGATTGCCTGTTTCTCTTCACATAGAAAACCATCATTTGTAGAATGCTCTTTTGCTTCACTTATATTTGTTAAGAGCGTGGGCATATCTTTTGTAGAAAGAATTAAACTCTCTTGCTTCACTTATATCTATTTAGAGAGATGACAGGAATTGGTCATTCACATGGTTAGTCATAAAATCCTACATAAACTTGTAGATCGCTGAATATGATATGTTTGATTCCTTGCAATAGTTTTGCGATATAAAGGTGGTAATATTAGAGTCATGCTAGTGGGTGCTTGTGGATTAGTAGAAATACTTGTGTTGAGGTTTGTGATTCCCGAAGCATGCATGTATGGTGAACCGCTTTGTGATGAAGTTGGAGCACAGTTTTATTTATTGATTGTCTTCCTTATGAGTGGCGGTCGGGGACGAGCGATGGTCTTTTCCTACCAATCTATCCCCCTAGGAGCATGCGTGTAGTACTTTGTTTTCAATGGCTTGTAGATTTTTGCAATAAGTATATGAGTTCTTTATGACTAATGTTGAGTCCATGGATTATACGCACTCTCGCCCTTCCATTATTGCTAGCCTCTTCGGTACCGTGCATTGCCCTTTCTCACCTCGAGAGTTGGTGCAAACTTCGCCGGTGCATCCAAACCCCGTGTTACGATACACTCTATCACACATAAGCCTCCTTATATCTTCCTCAAAACAACCACCATACCTACCTATCATGGCATTTCCATAGTGTAACACCCTCAGTGGCATGCTACAGTAACCCCCTGTGATTAAGCTAGTCATTTTTCCAAACAGTGCTTAATCGCCTTATTTAATATCCCATTTGAAATTCTAGTCAATTCAAATTCAAGTGAAGTTCGGAGTTGCTCAAAAGTTGCTTGAAAAATGTTCATCATTTATTAAAAATTCCATAAAAATTATTTGTTAAGGAACACAACATCACTTTTGTGCAAAGATGAGCATTAGCAATTATAACTGCACCAATTCAGCATTTTGAAATGCTATCCTATTTATGAAAAATACCAAATGAATTCTTCTGGTCTCCAAAATATTTGTGGCACTGTCTAATATCACCAGGGACTAAAAAGGGGCACTTCCCATATTTTTTTCCAACGAAAATAACATGGCCAATATTTTCTAACCCATCTCTATTTATTAAAAAACAGAAAAGCAAAGCTGTTTAAATAAAAGATAAAACCTCCCCTGTATCCCCCTGCCCTACTGGGCTTTAGCCCATCTCGGCCCAGCCAGCCCACTTCCCCCCGTTCGCCTTCTCCTGTTCCCCGACCGAGTCGCTATAGGCGCGGCTCCGCCGGGCCACCTCGCCGGCTCCGCCGAGGAGATAAGGCCGATCTCATCGGCCTCGTCAGCTCCCTCCCCCGCCCGCGCAGATATTTTTGCCTCGCACCTACTCTCCCATGCTCTCTCCCTCTCCCTCTCTGCTTCGGCCAAGCGCCACCGTGGCCTCGCCGCCGAGCTGACCACGGCCGCCTGCCGCCCCTTGCCACGTCGTCGTACCCAGGAGCTTCGCCGAGCACCGCAACGTCGTCTGCGCCCTCGGCTTCGAGCTTGGAGCCACCGGAGCGCCCGCCTCATCTTCTTCTTCTTCCTCGGCCTCAACACGCTCCGCCGCCGATTTCGTCGCCGTCGACCCTCCCCGAGCCCACTGCCTTCCACTACCGACCCGCAGTGAGCACCGCCCTGTTCCCCTCTTGTTTCCCCCTGCTGGCTTGCCCGTAGCCATGCTCGACGCCATGGGCCGAGCTCAGCTCCTCCGTGCAGCTCGCTGCCGTCGTCGTCGTCGTTCTCATGGCCGTTCGAGCACGTTAGTGTGCTCAGGGCACCTCTACGGTGCGGCCGGAGTCCTCCCTTTCGCCGCTAGGGCTGCGTGCCGTCGTCCCCGTAGCACACCCAAATCCGATGCCGCCGCGGCTCCTACCTCCCAGTGCTGCAACTGCTGGTCGCGCCCGCCTTCGTCGGTAGCCACTGGACCACCGCGCCAACCGCCCCTCGCTGGCTCTGCCTGTGCGGCCGCCACCGCTACTGCGCCGGCCGGCGCATAGCCACGCCCGCGCCTCCCCACCGTGTCTGCCTTGCCATGGCCATATGCCGCCCCTGCCGCATGCACCCGCGGCCCTACTGGCCTCCCCTGTCATCCGGACCACTTCCCCGCCCCGCTCCATGCAGCTCGCCACCGCCGTCAGCCACGGCCCCGGCCGGCCGGCGCCCCGGGGCTCCGTCCGCTGCGCCTGGGCTACGCCCCGAGAGGCAACCCGCGCCCGCCCCGTTAACCACCCGCTCCAGTGGCCAGATTGGCTACTGCCAGCGGGGCCCCATGCCCCCTTAAAAAAGGTTTTCAAAATTAATTAATTAATTAATTAATTAATTGTGTTTAATTAACCTAATCAATTAACTAATCTAATTAACCTTGTTTAGTTAGCCTTGTGAATGACAGGTGGGTCCCGCTGGACCCATAGGCCAGGTATGACTCTGGTCAGCTGGGTTTGACCTGCTGACGTCATGGTGATGTCATGCTGACGTCATGGTGATGTCATGCTGACATCACCTTTCACTATTCTGGACAATGTTCAATTTAAGTAATTAAATAAATTTCAGAAATCTTTAAAACTTTCATAAATCATATAAAATAAACCGTAACTCTGATGAAAATGTTTTCTACATGAAAGTTGCTCAAAAAACGAGACAAATCCGAATATGCGGTCCATTCATCTGTCACATGCCCCTAGTAGGCTGAACATGGAACATTTCCCCTCTGGTCATCTGTCTGACACATGTTTAGAACCGGGAATACGTTCCCGGTTGAATTCCCCCTTCACCTATATCGTGTAGACATACGTTAGGTCACATCTAGCACAGCTTACTGCCACGTTATGCTTTGTGATGCTATGTTTGCTTTATATTTACTGTTTCTTCCCCCTCTTCTCTCCGGTAGACCCCGAGACCGATGATGCCCCTCTGATCGACTACGTCGACGATGACCCCTCCTTGCCAGAGCAACCAGGCAAGCCCCCCCTTTGATCATCCTGATATCGCCCATTCCATTCTCTCATGCTTGCATTAGATTTTGCTATTGTTATTGTTTGCTCCTATTCTGATGCATAGCCTGCTTTTCTAACCTGCCTATTATTACCTTACCTGCTTATCCTAAACTACTTAGTATAGGTTGGTTAGTGATCCATCAGTGACCCCCACCTTGTCCTTGTTTCCCCTGCTTCATCATCCAAGACCCGATCAACGGGATCGAAGACCAGGCCCCGGCACCGCACGTTACTTTCCCCTTAGTTGCTCGACACTGCTAGGTCACTTCGAGTGCCGAGGGTGAGACCTCTACAGCACTTCTGATGTTAACCCTGTAGTGTAGCTATTCGGTCGTGATCATCGAGGGTGATTCCGCCTTAACCACTTCCGATACGACTCTGTCGTGCAACCCCTCAAGTGTGAACCTCGGGGGTGATTCCTCTTACGTTCACCTTGATGATTACATCGAGTGGAATTCATCGAGGGTGATTCCTCGGGTTTTCCCCTTGATGTTTAGACACACAGTTACTATGATTACTATGACTTTACACTGAACCATGTTACTAAATACGGGTCGACCCTGAGGGGTACTCGCACGAGCATAATTGCGAGTGATGTGGAGTCGGGTTGAACTGGAAGGTGCCCGTGAGATAATTACGAGGTGTGGACGGACATTCTTAGCCCTTGTCGCAAGTCCTCGAGACGGGGCAACGGGGTCACTCTTTCATGGGTCTCTGCTTGTTACCGCGCATTCCAAATCCACTATGATTTGGATATTTGATCCAAGGGGCCTCTGGCCTGATAGCACTAACCATCACGTGGGCATAGTATGGGCATTCTGCGTCGTATACATCAACCGAAGCTTAATAGACGTCAGCGACTGAGCGGCGCGCGCCGGGTTGGACTGTTAAGCACCTGCCTTTTTTAGGAGGTAGCTAGGTCTGCTCACCGGCCGCGTTCGCAACATGCAGGAGTTCCCGGGGAGATGGCCCATGACACCTGGGGGCATAGGTTTAGTCTGGCGTGCTGACCTCTCTATCAAGCCTAGGTCGGGTTGCGGCATATTGTTTGGCCGAGGCCGGGCATGACCTAGGAAAGTGTGTCCGGCCGGAGTTAATCGAGCGTGGTGGGTAAGTTGGTGCACCCCTACAGAGAAGAAAACATCTATCGATAGCTTGTCCTACGGTAACGGACACTTGGAGTTGTATCCCAATCGATACAACTAGAACTGGATACTTGTGATGAGAATTGGATTGTGATCAAAAATGGATAGTATGGCTCTGGGATTGCTTTCTCACAGGGAGTCAAGAAAGGATCTCTGGCCGAGGTTGATAACACTAATACTACTTTACTTTATGCTACTCTACTCCCTCCTGTTTGCTACAAGATGGTGGTTTCCAGAAGATGCTAGTCTTCGATAGGACAAGGCCTTCTCTCTATTCTGACATTTCTACAGCCCAGTCCACTATATAGCCTTCCTTTGATAATGTTGCATATGTAGTGTAGATCCTTTCTTGAGAGTACTTTGGATGAGTACTCACGGTTGCTTTGCTCCCCCTTTTCCCCCTTTCTTTTTCTTTCTGGTTGATGCAACCAGATGTCGGAGCCCAGCAGCCAGATGCTACCGCCGGTGCCTACTACTACGTGGAGACCGCTGACGACCAGGAGTAGTTAGGAGGCTCCCAGGCAGGAGGCCTTGACTTTTCGATCGTAGATGCTTTTGTGTTGACCTTCTTAAGGCAAACTTGTCTAACTCATGTCTGTACTCAGATATTGTTGCATCCGCTGACTCTTGTGTATTCGAGCTTATGTATTCGAGCCCTCGAGGCCCCTGGCTTGTAATATAAAGCTTGTATTATTTTAATTTGTGTCTAGAGTTGTGTTGTGATATCTTCCCGTGAGTCCCTGATCTTGATCGTACACATTTGCGTGTATGATTAGTGTATGATTGAAACGGGGCGTCACAAGTTGGTATCAAAGCCAACTGCCTGTAGGTAGCCAGCTTTCCAACTCCTTGGCCGAAGTTGAGTCTAGTCATTGAAAAAGTTTTTACTAACATGCTTGTGCGGCTTACGGGCCCATGTCATCATTGGGTGGTATTAGGATCTTTTACTCCTCGTCTATACTCTGGGACTCTCATCTCTCTTCCATTCGGGTTAAATGATTTTGCTAGCTCTAACATTAGGATCTCGTAACGACTTTCCCCGGAGAGCCCCTTCATTCCGGATGGTTACCTCCTTCACCATAAGACTTCAAAGATATTCTCCGATCTATTCCCGAGAACTTGTGTTGATTTCTTTTGCAATCCCTTAACACCATTGAATCCTTATGGATAACTGCGTACCCTCGCTGTTCTTACTTCCATCCCTAGTTGTTCTTGTTATTACAAGATACCTGAAAGTATTCTCCGACTTTCGAGGATCCTTTTTTTTCGACTGCCTTGCAGCTCTTTTCTGCCTGAATAACCCTACGAATAATTCAACACACTTATCAGGGATTTGTTCATCCCCAGTTGATCATATGTCTCACAAAATTCTTCGAATGCAATTTGATCTCCTGAAGATCCTCTGCAACCTAGTGCTCCCAAAAGTCTTGTCTGCCTGCATTATGGTTAAATCCATATGTCCAGCAATATTCATTAACATCCTTTGTCATTGTCATCCTGACCCTATTGATTCATTATGTTGCAATTGCTCGCAATCATCAGTCGAACCCTGAAATTTGACCTTCCTGCTCATACATCATTCTAGACATGAGCTGGATCTCGGCCAATCATGTTGTAATTGATTGTCCACCTAGTTCCCTTAAACTTGAACGTCGAATTATTCAGCTATTTCTATAATCTAATACCTTTGCATTCTTTCCCTCTTCTGATTCAGTATTGATAGTCACATCAAATACATTGAGGACCGTTGAATCCTTTGTTGGATTATTATCCGGCAATGTCCTTCATATTCAAAATCTTGTGCGCTCTTCCCCTAATACATATTGCCATCGGTAAATTGTATCCTCTGCTTATTGTCAACCATGCTGTGTCATTGAGATGATGTTATATGCTCTGGAAGTTAGTGGTATATGTTCCTAAGATACCCCTACGGGTTGAACCTATACCTTTCCTAAATCTGTGTGAACTCGAAAGAGATGTGAGTCATACTCTTCTGGTGCTTCACCAGATAAATCTTTTGCGCTACAAATTCTTCGAAAACGAGGAGTGAATGAAAGATTATGCATTGAAGAAGTGGGAGTCGACCTTGAACCTTTGTGTTCATGCCCATGGACCCGATGTAGAACTTATCATGGAAGCTGCTCGAAAAAATAATTACCCCTTGTTATAAGTCCATCTTGTATCGGTGGTTTGATCATTCATAATCGTGGTTCCAACCATAGTTTATCCTGAATTCTATTTCCTGGACAAGTTAAAATACTTGTCTACTGCAAGTCATTTCACTTGTCCAACCTCTAATTTGATCTACCTTCAAGTATTGCCTCATGTTATCTCGAGGATATTGTGTCATTGCACTACCTCTTGTAAATTCTTAATTAAAGTGATACTCTGTCACATCATTCCTAGCCTGATTGGCTACATCATTATCGTCCTAAATTTTAACTGTGCTACCTGGTCCTTCCCGGAGCACAATTTTTCAACGATGAGCTAAGCTTACGTCGATCTTCTTCATCTTATCATTTCACCTCGAAGAACAAGCTTGATTTTGAACTTGTGTCGTATTCATGGTTCCAATAGCCTTTCGCTTCATCCTTCCTGTTGCTTGATGTTGTCGCTCCTCGATGGCATCTTCATAGAACCTCTTGACAAATGTGTCATGATCAGCATCAACATTTTGACTTCCATTGAGATGACAATTGAATTTCATGGTGAGAAATACCATCCTTGACCTTCAATGATTTGAGTTATCATTGACAACCCCCTTGTCTTCTTTCCAACACATGTTTGATCATGTCTTGGTTATACCTTGGACTCCTTTGCTATTCCTGCAATTGTTCATTGAGTATTTCTTGTGATCTTCAACTCCAACCCCTACTTGGAACACCATGTATATGCTACCTCGAAGCATGACTGAGGTATTCTGAATATTAATAAGAACATTGGAAGCACATTGTCGAATGTTTCTTGATCTATTATCCAAACACCATTGTATGTGTAATATCATGATTCTTCCCTCGCCCCCTTTATCTAAATGTTTTTGAACTTGTTGTTATATCATGTATATCCTGCTCCGCTTCCCCTGGGGAAGGATATACCCCAAATTCTTGTGTGCAAACGCATTTTCCTTTCCATTGGTCTGATTAATCCGATAATTTCAATTTTTTTCCTTTCCATTGGTTTGTTTAACCTTCTTGTGATCTATATGATATAAGCAGGAATAATTCCCTGCTTATGAAAACACCTCGCTATACAATTTGTCTGTAAGACCTTGTTATTATTGTTGTTGACATTCAGTAACCACCGATGGACGAGAACTTTGCCTATTGGTCCGCCTTGTTCAACGAGCAGGAAAATAGTTCTCTCCGTCCCTCGCCCTTGGTACCAACGTTGTTGACAACATAACAGGCAGTCTATCATCTGACGTGCCATGCTATCGGCCTCCTTTCTACTTTTAACCCACATGGTGGGCCCATAACCCACAATTCCACAGGAACGAAACCTGACTCCTGTACATCCCTGTTTTCCAAAGTTGTCCCTCGCGCTTGCCTTCGTATGTAATTCATGAGCCACCTTCCTAGTGATCTATTCTAGTAACAGACGCAATAATTTTGTTGTTGTTGCTCTGAACCCCTTTCACCTTTTGATTAGGCATCAAATGATAGCATGCCCGTTAAAACTTCTCATGGTACCTTCATACTGTGCTCTCGATGTTTCATTAAGTTTCAACTCGAGAGATACTTCCGCCTCATTCCCTGAATTGTTCACCAGATAATTAACCCTATAAGGGTCAGTTCTCCCGAAGTTACTCTTTACTTTTCCACTTAAATCTCGGGACGAGATTTCTTGTAGTGGAGGAGATTTGTAACACCCCCAGTGTCATGCTACAGTAACCCCCTGTGATTAAGCTAATCATTTTTTCCAAACAGTTCTTAATTACCTTGTTTAATATCCCATTTGAAATTCCAGTCAATTCAAATTCAAGTGAAGTTTGGAGTTGCTCAAAAGTTGCTAGAAAAATGTTCATCATTTGTCAAAAATTCCATAACAATTATTTGTTAAGGAACACAACATCACTTTTGTGCAAAGATGAGCACTAGCAATTATAACAGCACCAATTCAGCATTTTGAAATGTTATCCTATTTATGAAAAATACCAAATGAATTCTTCTGGTCTCCAAAATATTTGTGGCACTGTCTAATATCACCAGGGAATAAAAGGGGCACTTCCCATATTTTTTCCAAAGAAAATAACATGCCCAATATTTTCTAACCTATCTCTGTTTATTAAAAAAACAGAAAAGCAAAGTTGTTTAAATAAAAGAGAACACCTGCCCTGTATCCCCCTGCCCTACTGGACTTTAGCCCATCTCGGCCCAGCCAGCCCACTTCCCCCCGGTCGCCTTCTCCTGTTCCCCGACCGAGTCGCTACAGGCGCGGCTCCGCCGGGCCACCTCGTCGGCTCCGCCGAGGAGATAAGGCCGATCTCCTCGGCCTCGTCAGCTCCCTCCCCCGCCCGCGCAGATATTTTTGCCTCGCCCCTACTCTCCCACGCTCTCTCCCTCTCCCTCTCCCTCTCTGCTTCGGCCAAGCGCCACCGTGGCCTCGCCGCCGAGCTGACCACGGCCGCCTGCCGCCCCTTGCCACGTCGTCGTACCCAGGAGCTTCGACGAGCACCGCTACATTGTCTGCGCCCTCGGCTTCGAGCTCGGAGCCACCGGAGCACCCGCCTCATCTTCTTCTTCTTCCTCGGCCCCGACACGCTTCGCTGCTGATTCCATCGTCATCGACCCTCCCCCGAGCCCACTGCCTTCCACTACCGACCCGCAGTGAGCACCGCCCTTTTCCCCTCTTGTTTCCCCCTGCTGCCTCACCCGTAGCCATGCTCGCCGCCATGGGCCGAGCTCAGCTCCGTCGTGCAGCTTGCTGCCGTTGTCGCCGTCGTTCTCGTGGCCGTTCGAGCACGACATTGTGCTCGAGGCACCTCTATGGTGCGGCCGGAGTCCTCCCTTTCGCCGCTAGGGCCGCGTGCCGTCGTCCCCATAGCACACCCGAATTCGATGCCGCCGTGGCTTCCTACCTCCCGCTGCTGCAACTGCTTGACGCGCCCGCCTTCATCGGTAGCCGCTGGCCTGCCGCGCCGATCGCCCCTCGCTGGCTCTGCCTGTGCGGCCGCCGCCGCTGCTGCGCCCACCGGCGCATAGCCGCGCCCACGCCTCCCCCACCGCGTCTGCCTCGCCGTGGCCATATGTCGCCCCGGCCGCGTGCACCCGCGGCCCTACTGGCCTCCCCTGTCATGCGGACCACTTCCCCGCCCCACTCTGCATAGCTCGTCTCCGCTATCAGCCGCGGCCCCGGCCGACCGGCGCCCTGGGGCTCCGTCCGCTGCGCCTGGGCTACGCCCCGACAGGTAACCCGCGCCCGCCCCGTTAACCACCCGCTCAAGTGGCCAGACGGGCTATTGCCAACGGGGCCCCACGCCCCCTTAAAAAGGTTTTCAAAATCAATTAATTAATTAATTAACTAACTTAACAAATTGTGTTTAATTAACCTAATCAATTAACTAATCTAATTAACCCTATTTAGTTAGCCTTAGTCAATGACAGGTGGGTCCCGCTGGACCCAAGGTCAGGTTTGACTGTGGTCAGCTGGGTTTGACCTGCTGACGTCATGGTGATGTCATGCTGACATCATCTTTCACTGTTCTGGATAATGTTCAATTTGAGTAATTAAATAAATTTCAGAAATCTTTAAAACTTTGATAAATCATATAAAATAAACCGTAACTTGGATGAACATGCCCCTAGTAGGCTGAACATGGAACATTCCCCCTCCGGTCATGTGTGTGACACAGGTCCGGAACCAGGAATACATTCCCGGTTGAATTCCCCCTTCGCCTATATCATGTAGACATACATTAAGTCACATCCGGCACAGCTTATTGCCACGGTATGCTTTGTGATGCTATGTTTGCTTTATATTTACTGTTTCTTCCCCCTCTTCTCTCCGGTAGACCCCGAGACCGATGTTGCCCCTGTGATCGACTACGTCGACGACGACCCCTCCTTGCCATAGCTACCAGGCAAGGCCCCCTTTGATCATCCCGATATCGCCCATTCTATTCTCGCATGCTTGCATTAGATTTTGCTATTGTTATTGTTTGCTCCTATTCTGATGCATAGCCTGCTTTGTAACCTGCTTATCGTTACCTTACCTGCTTATCCTAAACTGCTTAGTATAGGTTAGTTAGTGATCCATCTGTGCCCCCCACCTTGTCCTTGTTGCCCCTGCTTCATCATCGAAGACCCGATCAACGGGATCGAAGACCAAGCCCCGGCAATGCACATCACTTTCCCCTTAGTTGCTCGACACTGCTTGGTCACTATCGAGTGCCGAGGGTGAGGCCTCTACAACACTTCTGATGTTAACCCTGTAGTGTAGCTATTCGGTCGTTGTCATCGAGGGTGATTCCGCCTTGACCACTTTCGATACGACTCTGTCGTGCAACCCCTCAAGTGTGAACCTCGGGGTGATTCCTCTTACGTTCACCTTGATGATTACATCGAGTGGAATTCATCGGGGGTGATTCCTCGGGTTTTACCCTTATTGTTTAGACACACAGTTACTATGATTACTATGACTTTACACTGAACCATGTTACTAAAGACGGGTCGACCCTGAGGGGTACCCGCGCGAGCATAATTGCGAGTGATGTGGAGTCGGGTTGACCCGGAAGGTGCCCGCGAGATAATTACGAGGCGTGGCCGGGCATTCTTAGCCCTTGCTGCAAGTCCTCGAGCCGGGGCAACGGGGTCACATCTTTCATGAGTCTCTGCTTGTTACCGTGTGTTCCTAATCCACTATGATTTGGATATTTGATCCGAGGGGCCTTTGGCCTGATAGCACTAACCATCACGTGGGCATAGTATGGGCGTTCTGCGTCGTATACATCAGCCGAAGCTTAATAGACGTTAGCGACTGAGTGGCACGCGCCGGGTTGGACTGGTAAGCACCTGCCTTTTTTTAGGAGGTAGCTAGGTCTACTCATCGGCCACGTTCGCAACGTGCAGGAGTTCTCGGGGAGATGGCCCATGACCCGTGGGGGCATAGGTTTAGTCCGGCGTGCTGACCTCTCTATTAAGCCTAGGTCGGGTTGCGGCGTATTGTTTGGTCGAGGCCGGGCATGACCCAGGAAAGTGTGTCCGGTCGGAGTTAATCGAGCGAGGTGGGTAAGTTGGTGCACCCCTGCAGGGAAGAAAACATCTATCGATAGCCTGTCCTGCGGTAACGGACACTTGGAGTTGTATCCCGATCGATACAACTAGAACTGGATACTTGTGATGAGAATTGGATTTTGATGAGAAATGGATAGTATGGCTCTGGGATTGCTTTCTCGCAAGGAGTCGAGAAAGGATCTCTGGCCGAGGTTGATAACACTACTACTACTTTACTTTATGCTACTCTACTCCCTCCTGTTTGCTGCAAGATGGTGGTTTCCAGAAGATGCTAGTCTTCGATAGAACTACGCCTTCTCTCTTTTCTCACATTTCTGCAGCCCAGTCCACATATACAGCCTTCCTTTGATAATGTTGCATATGTACTGTAGATCCTTGCTTGCGAGCACTTTGGATGAGTACTCACGGTTGCTTTGCTCCCCCTTTTCCCCCTTTCTTTTTCCTTCCGGTTGATGCAACCAGATGTCGGAGCCCAGGAGCCAGATGCTACCGCCGGTGCCTACTACTACGTGGAGACCGCTGACGACCAGGAGTAGTTAGGAGGTTCCTAGGCAGGAGGCCTTGCCTTTTCGATCGTAGATGCTTTTGTGTTGGCCATCTTAAGGCGAACTTGTCTAACTCATGTATGTACTCAGATATTGTTGCTTCCGCTTGTGTATTCGAGCTTATGTATTCGAGCCCTCGAGGCCCCTGGCTTGTAATATAAAGCTTGTATTATTTTAATTTGTGACTAGAGTTGTGTTTTGATATCTTCCCGTGAGTCACTGATCTTGATCGTACACATTTGCGTGTATGATTAGTGTACGATTGAATTGGGGGCATCACACATAGTCATTCCGAGATATATTGCCATGCAAATCATCATATACATGACTTGAGCATTCATTGTCATATTGCCTTGGCATGATCGTAAGATAGCTAGCATGATGTTTTCATGGCTTGTCCATTTTTTGATGTCATTGCTACGCTAGATCATTGCACATCCCGGTACACCACCGGAGGCATTCATATAGAGTCATATCTTTGTTCTAGTATCGAGTTGTAATATTGAGTTGTAAGTAAATAAAAGTGTGATCGTCATCATTATTAGAGCATTACCCCAGTGAGGAAAGGATGATGGAGACTGTGATTTCCCCACAAGTCGGGATGAGACTCCGGACTTAATTAAAAAAAAGAGGCCAGTGAAGCCTAAATAAAAAAAAGGAGGCCAAAGAAGCCTATTCAAAAAAAGAGAAAATAAAAAATAAGAGAAAAAGAGAGAAGGGGCAATGTTACTATCCTTTTACCACACTTGTGCTTCAGAGTAGCACCATGTTCTTCATAGAGAGAGTCTCTTATGCTTTCACTTTCATATACTAGTGGGAATTTCATTATAGAACTTTGCTTGTATATTCCGATGATGGGCTTCCTCAAATGCCCGAGGTCTTCATGAGCAAGCAAGTTGGATGCACACCCACTTAGTTTTCAGTTTGAGCTTTCATACACTTATAGCTCTAGTGCATCCGTTGCATGGCAATCCCTACTCACTCACATTGATATCTATTGATGGCCATCTCCATAGCCTGCTGATACGCCTAGTTGATGTGAGACTTTCTTCTCCCTTTTTGTCTTCTCCACAACCACCATTCTATATCCATGGCTCACGCTCATGTATTGCGTGAAAGTTGAAAAAGTTTGAGATTACTAAAGTATGAAACAATTGCTTGGCTTGTCATCGGGGTTGTGCATGATGAAATACTTTGTGTGATGAAGATAGAGCAACAGCCAGACTATATGATTTTGTAGGGATAACTTTCTTTGGCCATGTTGTTTTGAAAAGACATGATTGCTTTATTAGTACGCTCCAAGTATTATCGTTTTTATGTCAAATGATAGACTATTGCTTTGAATCACTCGTGCCTTAATATTCATGCCATGCTTAGACATATGATCAAGATTATGCTAGGTAGCATTCCACATCAAAAATTATCTTTTTTATCATTTACCTACTCGAGGACAGCAGGAATTAAGCTTGGGGATGCTGATATGTCTCCGCTCGTATCTATAATTTTTGATTGTTCTATGCCAATATTATTCAACTTTTATATGCTTTTGGCAACTTTTTATACTATTTTTTGGGACTAACATATTGATCCAGTGCCCAGTGCCAGTTCCTGTTTGTTGCATGTTTTATGTTTCGCAGAAACCTAATATCAAACGGAGTCCAAACGGGATAAAAACGGAAGGAGAATTATTTTGGAATATTTGTGATTTTTGGGAGGAAGAATCGATGCGAGACGGTGCTCGAGGTGGCCCCGAGGGTGGCCCACGCCACCACTCCAGGTGGGCACGCCCCCACCCTCGTGGGCTCCTCGTAAGGCGGTTGATGCTCTACTTTGGCCGCAAGAAAACTATTTTTTGGAAAAAATATCTGGGCGAAGGTTTCAATCCAATCGGAGTTATGAATCTCCGGATATAAAAGAAACGTTGAAAGGGCAGAATCAGGGAACGCAGAAACAGAGAGAGACAGATCCAATCTCGGAGGGGCTCTCGCACCTCCCACGCCATGGGAGCCAAGGACTAGAGGACAAACCCTTCTCCCATCTAGGGAGAAGGTCAAGGAAGAAGAAGAAGAAGGGAGGGCTCTCTCCCCCTTGCTTTCGGTGGCGCCGGAACACCGTCGGGGGCCATCATCATCACCGCGATCTACACCAACACCTCCGCCATCTTCACCAACATCTCCATCACCTTCCCCCATCTATATTCAGCGGTCCACTCTCCCGCAACCCACTGTACCCTCTACTTGAACATGGTGCTTTATGCTTCATATTATTATCCAATGATGTGTTGCCATCCTATGATGTCTGAGTAGATTTCCGTTGTCCTACCGGTGATTGATGAATTGCTATAATTGGTTTGAATTACATGTTTTATTATTGGTGTTGTCCTATTGTGTCCTCCATGTCGCGCAAGCGTGAGGGATTCTTGCTGTATGGTTTGCAATATGTTCATGATTTGCTTATGGTGGGTGGCGTGAGAGACCAAAGTACAGACCCGAGTAAGTAGGTTGTTTGCGTATGGGATAAAGGGGACTTGATACTTTAATGTTATGGTTGGGTTTTACCTTAATGATCTTTAGTAGTTGCGGATGCTTGCTAGAGTTCCAATCATAAGTGTATATGATCCAAGAAGAGAAAGTATGTTAGCTTATGCCTCTCCCTCAAATAGAATTGCAATAGTGATTACCAGTCTAGTAACATAGTCAATTGCTTAGGGACAATTTCACAACTCTTACCACCACTTTTCCACACTCGCTATATTTACTGTATTGCTTCTTTATCTAAACAGCCCCTAGTTTATATTTATGTCCTCTTTATTATCTTGCAAACCTATCCAACAACACCTACAAAGTACTTCTAGTTTCATACTTGGTCTAGGTAAGGCGAACACTAAGCGTGCGTAGAGTCGTATCAGTGGCAGATAGGACTTGAGAGAATATTTGTTCTACCTTTAGCTCCTCGTTGGGTTCGACACTCTTACTTATCGAAAGAGGCTACAATTATCCCCTACACTTGTGGGTTATCAAGACTTTTTTCTGGCGCCATTGCTGGGGAGTCATAGCGTCGGGTGAATATTTTCGTGTGTGCTTGTTTCTATTATCACTAAGTAATTTTTATTTGTTATTCTTAGTTGTTTTCTATCTTTAGTTATGGGTAGGAAACGCAAAATACCAAAAAAATTAGTTGTACCTACCACACCAATGGTTGAAGAACCACTCAAAACCTATCACACTCCTGAAGCTTTTTACTTGGATCATCTTCAATCCCTTTGTGCTCGTACTGAAACCCCAACTAGCTTAGTTGAGGGCAAATCTTTAGATGAGCATGCTTGTTATGTGCGACACCGTATATCTGAAAAAGGGAAACTTTTACTGGATCAAATTCATCGTTTGCAATGCTATGCTTGGAATTTATGTGAAATATATGATGTTACTTGTTGTTCTGAAAACCCTAAGAAACACCTTCCCTACCAATGTGAGTTTAGTGATAATGGAATCGTCTCTTCGTATGCTAAGGGTGTTTATAATTACTGTGATGTTCAACAAATTGAAGAATTTGTTGCTTTTAAGGGTGCTTATGAAATTGCTTCTTTGAGTGAAAAGTATGATGCTACTCTCTACAAATCTAAAAAAATCCATACTTGAATATTGTTATGATAATTATGCTTCTAATGCCTATGTTAAACCATATATTGAGAAAGTCTCCGCTGTCCAAGAAGAGATTAATATTTTGCAGGAAACTATGGAAGAAGAAATTGATGAAACTGTGAGCTCATTGGATGAAAAAGATGATGAGGAGAGCGAAGAACAAAAGGAGGAAGAGTGGATTAGCTACCCGTGCCCACCTTCTAATGAGAGTAACTCTTCAACTCATACATTGTTTAATTTCCCTTCGTGCTTACCGAAGGATGATTGCTATGATGATTGTTATGATCCCGTTGATTCTCTTGAATACCCCTTTTTGATGATGCTTGCTATGCTTGTGGCCAATATGCCAATATGAATTATGCTTATGGAGATGAACTTGCTATAGTTCCTTATGTTAAAGATGAAATTGTTGCTATTGCACCCACGCATGATAGTCCTATTATCTTTTTGAATTCTCCAAACTACACTATATCAGAGAAGTTTGTGCTTATTAGGGATTATATTAATGGGTTGCGTTTTACTACTACACATAATGATTTTGATAGATATAATTTTTCGGCACCGTATACAACTATAGATGTTCATAATTCGGCTTCGCACCTTCATGATCATAGCCGAATAAGTGAAAATTTTCCAGGAGTGCACATGCCATCATCTAATATTGTAGCATATAATGCAGCCTCTACGCAATTGCATAATTTCTGCAACACCTCATTGCCGAAAGAATCTAAAAATATTGTGGAGAAATCCCTTACAGAATGGGAAGTGGCTACGTTAAAAAGGGATATGGCTCGAAATAACAAGATTAGTGCTCTTTGCCTTGAAGAACATGATAAGGGGCTAGTTCCTGATTATAATGCAATAAGAGCTAGAGTTCTGCAAGAAGACGAATCTTTGCCAATTGATAGAATTGGCAAGCAAAAATATGATTCTACACCAATGCATACGCCTTCACCTAGTACTATATCATATTATACACCCCCTACACAATTGCAAAGTTTTGGCAACACCCATGTGTCATTGCTGAAAGAATTTAAAAGGATTGGGGGCAATCATATCCGGAGTGGGCTGAAATTGAGAAAAAGCTTAAAGCCAATTTTGCCGCTCGCCACCAAAAACAAAAGGAATTGGTTCAAGTAAAGGAAGCATTGCCAATTGGTAGAATCAATGAGAAGATTGATGGTTCGGAACATGAAAGTGCTTCAGTTGAAAAAGCTGAATCAAGTAGTATATATTCTAAGCCCATCAAATCCAAAGAGGCAAGCATTATTGAGAAAGGGCATGGCAAGCATATATAGCAAAACGACCATGCTTGATTTTTCTGAAGTTAAAGGAACCTACTTCCTTCCCTATGAGTTTCGTGCCATAGAAATTGATGAACTTTAAGGACAAGAACAAGTAGCCGGACAAACTTTGCTAACAAAAATCTTCAATGTAAGGATGCATGGAATCGAGAAAAATATGATGAAAAGATGTTGGGGAGCCATCCAAAGGCGGAGCAAGATATTGTACAAGTCACACCACCATCATGCTATCCCAAGATATTTGAAGAGGTATGTTTGACAAGTAATTTACCTATTTTCAGATTTGGTCATAACTTTATTGTTGATGCATCTATTAGAAAAATTCTCGTAAGTAATTTTGAAAGACAAATGAAGAAGGGTAATTTACCTGTAGGCAATAAAATTGTTATAGAACATATCAGTCAACCCATTGCACCATTTATAGAGACTGATAATAACTTATTGTTGCAACCAAAGCTTTCCCCGTTGCTTTATCTAAAGTTCATATCTAATTGGGTAGCTTTGCTTATTTCGTATTTGGCTTGCACTTTGTCTCAATTGAGACATGTATGTTCTAACTATTTTCATTTTAAATTTAAAGCCAAGGTTAAATTCTGTTGAGAAAACCGATGCTAGTATAATATCTTACCCAAAGACATTGGAGATAGAGTGCAAAACACAATGCATAGCCGAATGGTGTAATGCAAAATCTGAACCATTCGTTTGCTTAACTCCAAAGCCGTTCACACAGCAAGATCGGCTAGAAAATAAAAGGTTTACCTTCAATTCAAGCATGTGTGATCTAATATTTGATTTGTTGCTGAAAAATAATTACACAAGAATTCTTCATCACCATGTCAAGCCATCAATTCAAGGACGAATGTATTGTAGGTTGCATCATTTGTTCAAACACAATTTTGAGGATTGCAATATGTTTCGTCAAATAGTTAAATCGGTCATTCATAAAGGTCGATTGAGATTTGTTGAAACACCAAAGGATGACCAGTCTATTCCGATTGGTCCTGATGGCAAAAAAAAATTGCATCGGCTTCTTCAAGCTGATTCATTAAATGATGAGAAGGTAAAAATAGTGGATGATGGGATCAAGTTTTCAAGTAAAGAAGTTGTTAAAGAGCGCAATGAAGGTATTCTTGAAGGCGGGAATCCCCTCAAGGTTGCACAGAAGACGCCAAGTACTGGGGGCAGCAAGCGAGTCCAATGATCGATGAAAGCTAACCGAAAGAGAACAAAGGCCGAAATAGGCGCAAGTGTAAGAGATCAAAAATCACCTTCGCTGAACTATTGGATAAATATCAAAAGAAGAGTGAAGAGAAGAATGCTTATCGGCTGAATCATGCAAAGAAACCAAGATCACCCCCAAGGCGCAAATATGAGGATCGGTATTGGCAAAGTGAGAAATTTTATGCAACATATTCATATCCCTATTTTGGGCCGCTAATGCCAATGTCATGGATGCCTCCCTATGCTCATGTAGATCCATATCCATCATGGGACAGGTATGATACAAGGGCACATTCTCCATCTTATTTTAGACTATCTCACCAATATTATGCAGCTCCGAGACAAACAACATTAGAACAATCACATGTTAAAGACCATTTCAATCATAAGGAATCGGTCCGGAGCTCAAGGAAGAAGAAAGAGGTAGTCAAGCAAGTTTACCGCGTTAAAAGAGATGGTCGTAAGGGTGCTACTTCAAATTTGATCTCAAATGAAAAAGAGCCAATAAAAGTGTTGACATTGGCTACTACAGGCAATGAGATGAAGCAATCAATTGTTGAGAGTCAAAGTGCCAAATCTGAAGAAAAGAAGTTGAGAGTGCACAAGGCCAAAAAAGAATTGGCATTGGTCAAAACAGAATCACAACCGAGATGCCCACTCGGCTTATCATATTGGCAAAAGAAGGAATTACAAAATCTTAGTGCTTAAGAGCTGAGAAAGAAGAACATGGCATGGGTTCCCAAGAGGATCAATCAAAACAAAAATGATGTGCATGCTTCTATTGCAACAAGTACAATAAAAGTGAAGAAAGAGAAGGATGGAAGCAACAAACAATTAAGCCAAAGGTGTGCATCACAACATCAAAAAAATTGGTTAGCACATCATCCATTTTCTTCAACCATGCCATTGATGCCTTTGCCATGGAATTCATCCCTAAGTATGATTAATTACCCTCCATGGATTTATTTTGATCCATGGATGCAACATAATTTTCTATATCATGCGGGGGTGTTACCAAATCACTATACATTTGGTTAGTTACACTTTTGTTGCTAATACAAAGGGGCCGAAATATTTTATTGCTATTTTATTTGTTTATTTCAGCTATACATACTTTAGTGGGTGAATTATACATGACCCTCATGGTAATGGCCGATATTTATCTATCGCCCTAAGAATATGTCAAAGCATGGCTGGTGTAGTATCCTAACATCATCCTTAGTTCAATAGGAGACTAAAACAAGCCTCATGCCACTTAAAATATTTTTGCACAATAATCAAAGCCGAATATGAAATTTTATTCGGTTTGGAGCTTTTGGTTGCCATAGGTGCTATACATATTGAGGCTTTCGGTGATTCGTTATGAGTAGTACAACAAATATACAAGGGTTATCAATGTTACTTACCTTGGGTTTCTTTAAAATTGTTCATATATCTAGATATGATAATTCCAAAGGGTTGTTATAGCAAACATACGGCTATCATATTGGTCATGGTGTATTGCACTTCTATCGATAGCCGATGCTTGTTCTTGCCAACATAGGTAAGGCCGAGTTGGAGCTCACCACCTCGGCCACTAACAAAAAATTTATGCAGGCGAAAGAAAGGATTTCAGAAAGATCATTGTTGATTATCTGCAATATACTAGCACAAGGGTGGACAATATGGTTTGATGGATGGTTTTGACATGCATATCTATGGAACTTTATAATCGGATTAACGAAGTTGAGAAAGTCTCACCCAAGTTTGCATCAAGGATTCAAACAAATGATGGACGACATATATTTATCGTCCTAAGCCATCCAAAGTGGCCGATGGAGTGTTGACATCGTCCTTAGAACCAACACGATACAAGTTATTTTTCGGCACGCTAGCATTGTCGAAAAACAGGGGGGCATGTGTTGACGCTCGAAAATGGCATGGTCGCAAAGAGTAACTTCGGGCTATAATGAGATGAGGTTAAAATTATGAGTTCATGTCACCATTTGATGGCTCTCTTCAATATGATCGAAATAGATATGGAGATGGTCTAAAACGGAGCTCAGATGCGAAAGTTATGACAATCTTAGAGATGCTTGTATTGACACCAGATTAAAGAATGGCATGAAACCTAATTTACATGACCTTTGATGAAAGGACTTTAAACTGCAAAGTTCTTCGTCTCATCGAAATAGATGGTTTTGATATAAAAGTCATCCCTATCCGAGGTCGTATGCAAAAGTTACAGGCAAAACCGTGCGTTGCAGCAATGTTTGGTCAGATCATCTGGGTCGGGGTCCGGATCATCCGGGAAATTGAACAACCAAGACAACAGAAGGTTTGTGATGAAGCCTGATGATCTGGGCCCTGTCTCGAATGACCCGGATGGAGGCCGGACAGTCTGGGTAGAAGTCCGAATGTCCAGACAGTTTTTTCTGCTGCAGATGTTAGAAACGGCCCGAAACTCCCTCAATATGACCTCAGATCGAAAAGTGTTCAACATGAAAGTTGACTGTCTCGTTGGAGTGGTTGATTTTGATATAAACAACGTCCAAATCCAAGGTCATATGTGGATTTTAGAGTGAAAACAGTGAGCTACTATCAGAAAACTGGGCTAGGCCGGATCATCCGGGCCTAGAGCCAGACATCCGGGTCGGAGATCATGAGAAGTCCAAATTTGGTTAGATTTTGATGATTTGGAAGGCAAGGAAAGTCCTTTTCTTGTACGGGAAGTCCATCCGCCTCTTATATAGGCAAGAGGTGACGGTCGATTGAACAACACACAATCGATCAATCCATCTACAACTTTTTACCTTTACCTTTATCTCTCTCCCTTGTTCTTCTTCTTTCTCGTTCTTTGTTCGTTCTTCTTTTGCAGGGCGGTGAACCTGGAGTGATGAGGACATCAATACCATTGTTACGCCCACAGCCCCTACTACTACATATACTGGACCAGTAACTAGAGCTCGCGCATGCCAATTAAATTATCAGGTACTTTCGTTTCTTGGTAATGATTCTAATGCTCATGAGAACATAATGCTGCCTAAATTGGATACATTTGTTTTGCTTACAAATGAAGGGCCTGGCGTGGATAAGAGGGATGAACACTGGAGCAAGACCAAGCATGGAGATGATGTCATGTGCAAGGGGAACAAGAACGGAGTTACAAGTGATGATTTCGGGACTTTGAAGCCACCATAATGAGTGCATGAAGCCTTGGACGAAATATACAAGATGTCACTTCATAAATTTTGTCCAGAGGCTATTCTAGGTGCTGTGTCACCTTTTTATTGGGCCAGGCCCATGTAATTTCGAAATACATAAGTATATGCTATTTTTAGAGTCCGTATGTGTGGGGAAACAAGAGATAGGGTTGGTTTCGGACCCCTCCACCAAGGGCCATGAAATCCCCCCCTCTTCGTCCATATATACAACCCTTAGGGCACCGTTTAGACTTTGGGTTTTGTTTAGATTAAAAGTTCGCCATAGCTGCAACTTCGCGTACTTTGTTTGTATTCAATGACCAGACCAAGACGTCACAGAACCCCATCTTGATCAATAAAGCTTTCATCTTATATTCGCAATATCCAGATTGAAATCTCAGTTTCTTGCTTGTTCTTCATTCGCTCGCAGGAAATGGACCCTCGTGGTCAGGTTGATCGTGCTTCGACGTGGTCAATAACCTCTCGGAGTTGGTTTAGGATTGCTAAGGCGCGATGTCCTCGCACGTACGTAGTCGGATCATCAAAGTCTACTCCTTCGAAACGATAATCACCATCTCATCGAAAGAGGGACACCTTTGCCTCTATCAAAGTGGTGTCAGATTTCCAGGTTGCTCGGTGAGATTTTACAGTTTTTCGTAGTTTAGATCGAGTCTGTTCTTCATACCTACAGTCCACAAAAAAGCTAAAAAAATATTTTAGGGTTAGTTCATCGTATCTGAACCAATCTGAGCCTTTGCATAATCTTTTTAGTGTTTTGCATTGTTGAATTTGCGGTTGCATCGTCGTGTCTAGTTGTTGGTCTTAGTGTCTAGTCCGTTAGAGTTTCGTGTTCTGTTCACAAGTTGTCACGCCGCCGCCGCATCACCGTCATCACCACTGCCATATACCACCATCATCGTCACCGCTGCCATATACCACCATCGTCATCACCGCTGCCATATACCACCATCCTCATCACCGCTGCCAAATACCACCATCGTCATCACTGTTGCCATATACCACCATCGTCATCACCGCTGCCATATACCACATATTCACCGCCATCATGATAATCCGAGTCCACCTCCATCAGAGATTCGCCACCAGTCCGTGTTCCAACGCCCTACATATATCCTACACAAGTCTGAGTTTCCACCAGATTCATCTCCGCCACCAGTCCTAGTCCGAGTCCAGTATTTGTTCCTTTGTTTCCGATTTCCAGATCACGATACTGCGAGTCGTGACCAAGTCGAACTCCCCAACTTCGGTGCCACCCGCAGTAGAAAAATAGTTCCAAACTCAAAAAAAAGTCTGGAAAATTCTGGCTAGGCAATTTTTAGACCATTTGTAGACTTTTTCGAAAAAAAATTCTTGCGGAGCAAAAAAAAGAGGGAAAAAAGTGCAAAAAAAGTGGAAAAAAAGATTAAAAAAATTCAGAGTGTGCTCCTCCCTTGATTACGTGCCGCACCGTGATTTTGTTAGTGTTCTAGGCTCGTGTCTCTAGCACGGTCTAGCCTAGGACCAGCACAGTACCGTCGTTGAGCGTTTATTCAACATTGCATCTCTGAATTGATTATTGCTGACCCTTTTTGCTACCATATTATAAGACTTCCCAGCTCCACATACATCTACGTCGTGTGTTGACTCTCCCTGGTAATCGCTTTATCCAAGCTTTGAGAGTTTTGACTACAACGGTTGCCGATCACCACCTGCTTCTGGGTAAGAACTGGTAAGAATTTGAGATTTGCTTGAAGGAGACTAGAGAACATGACGAACAAACAGCTACATGATAAATTTCAGCAAATGATGAGTGGGCAGGTGCAAGATGTGCTAAACAGATTTGAAGAGGCCATGGAGAAGATAGATGGTATTGAGAAGACGTTTGAAACAAAGCTCGATAACAAGTTTAATGAATTGCTCGCGCGTCTTCCACAACCACCGTCGGCTGCACCTGTCGCACCTCTACAACAACAACACCAACATCAACTACAATATCGCCTTCCAAATCAAGTGGGACAAGCACAACGCGTTCCCCTTGAGCTTGGTCAAAATTCTGGTGCCGCTGCACCTACTGTTGATGCTTCTGTGGCTCCTGCTACTGCTACTGCTGGTGCCGAGGAGGATGAAGATTATGCGGGCGATTATGAGGATGAGGTTGATCAAAATCAAAACTACGTGCAACCACCAGCACTAGCTCCAGGTCGTCCACATGCAAATAATCGCAATGGTAGGCCTGCACCACCACCTGAGGTACGAGATCATGACCGTGTTCCTAAACTAAAATTGAATATTCCACCATTTGAGGGTAGATATATTCCTGATATATATCTTACTTGGGAGTTAGAAACTGAACAACGTTTTACATGTTTACAATATCCCGAGGAGAGACGGGTTGTTGCTGTTGTTTGTGCTTTCACTAGTTTTGCATGTGTATGGTGGTCTGAACATTGTAGATTATATCCTATTCCAACTACTTGGGCTGCTTTGAAAACTGTTATGCGTACTCGTTGGGTTCCACCATATTATCAACATGAATTGCTTCAAAAATTGCAGCGTTTAAGACAAGGAAAAAATATGTAGAAGAATATTATCAGGAATTACAAACTGGCATGATTAGATGTGGTATTGTTGAGGAGAATGAAGCTATGCTTGCACGTTTTATGGGTGGATTAAATAGAGATATTCAGACCATTCTAGAGTATAAGGAGTATACTAATATCACTCGTTTATTCCATCTTGCTTGTAAAGCTGAACATGAAGTGCAGGATTGACAAGCATTGGCGTGAACTAACTTTTGTGCAGGCCGACCTTCATCATGGACACCGCGTGCATCTTCTACTTTCACTGCACCAGCACCTCCATCAGGTGCCACCTCCAGCCGTGATACAAGAAAGCAGGCACAACCACCACTATCTGCCAGGAGCGCACCTGTCGGGCCTGCATGGAGCTCTTCTTCTTCCATGGCATCAGCAGGGCACACAAGTGGTATTATTTGTCGTCAGTGTAAGGGAAGAGGTCATTATGCGAGAGAATGCAAATCGCAGTGTGTGATGATTGCTACTAAGGATGGTGGGTATGAGTCCGCTAGTGACTATGATGAGGAGACTTTGGCTCTTATTACACGTGAAGAACATGGTGGAGATGATTCTAATCATGAGACGCAATACATGGCTCCTGAAGACGCTGACAGGTATGAATGTTTAGTTGCTCAACGTGTTTTGAGTGTGCAGGTCACACAAGCTGAGCAAAATCAGAGGCATAATTTGTTCCATACAAAGGGAGTTGTGAAGGAACGTTCTGTGCGCGTCATCATAGATGGAGGGAGCTGCAACAACTTGGCTAGCATTGAGATGGTGGAGAAGCTATCTCTCACCACAAGACCACATCCACATCCTTACTACAACCAATGGTTCAACAACAGCGGCAGGGTTAAGGTAACACGTACTGTTCGTGTGCATTTTAGTATCTCTACATATGTTGATTATGTTGATTGTGATGTGGTACCTATGCAAGCATGTTCCTTATTACTTGGTCAACCATGGCAATTTGATAAAAATTATGTACACCGTGGTAGAAACAATCAATATACTCTTGTCATAAGGATAAAAATATTACTTTGCTTCCTATGACTCCTGATTCCATTTTGAAAGATGATATTAATAGAGCTAATAAAGCAAAACAGGAGAAGAATAAGAATGAAAATCAGATTGTGGCAAAAGAATTTGAGCAACAAATGAAGCCTAATAATAAACCATCTAGTGTTTGCTTCTGAAATTAAATTGAAAAGTGCATGTTTATTTGCCACCAAATCTGATATAGATGAGCTAGATTTCAGCAAATCGGTTTGCTATGCTTTTGTGTGCAAAGAGGCATTATTTTCATTCAAGGACGTGCCTTCCTCTTTGCCTCCTGTTGTCACTAACATTTTGCAGGAGTTCGCTTACGTCTTTCCACAAGACGTGCCACCGGGATTACCGCCTATTCGAGGGATTGAGCATCAGATTGACTTAATTCCCGGTGCTTCACTGCCAAACCATGCGCCATACCATACCAATCGAGAGGAGACGAAGGAGATTATGCGTCAAGTACAGGAGCTTCTCGACAAAGGTTATATACATGAATCCCTTAGTCCTTGTGTTATTCCTATTATTCTAGTGCCGAAAAAGGATGGTACATCGCGTATGTGTGTTGATTGTAGAGGCATTAATAATATTACTATTTGTTATCGTCATCCTATTCCTAGGCTAGATGATATACTTGATGAATTGAGTGGCTCTACAATATTCTTCAAAGTTGATTTGCGTAGTGGATACCATCAAATTCGTATGAAATTGGGGGATGAATAGAAAACAGCATTTAAAACTAACTTTGGATTATATGAGTGGTTAGTCATGCATTTTGGGTTAACTAATGCACCTAGTACTTTCATGAGATTAATGAACGAAGTTTTATGTGCTTTCATTGGACGATTTGTGGTAGTCTATTTTGATGATATACTGATTTATAGCAGATCTTTGGAGGAACATTTGGAACATTTACGTGCTGTTTTTATTGCTCTACGTGATGCACGTTTGTTTGGTAACCTTGGGAAGTGCACCTTTTGCACCAACCGAGTATCTTTTCTTGGCTATGTTGTTACTCCACAGGGAATTGAAGTTGATAAAGCCAAGATGAAGCTATTGAGAGTTGGCCGCAGCCCAAAACGGTCACACAAGTGAGGAGTTTTCTTGGCCTCGCTGGATTCTATAGGCGTTTTGTGAGAGATTTCAGCACCATTGCTGCACCTCTCAATGAGCTTACAAAGAAAGATGTGCCTTTTGTTTGGGGTACCGCACAGGAAGAAGCCTTCACGGTATTGAAAGATAAGTTGACACATGCTCCTTTACTCCAACTTCCTGATTTTAATAAGACTTTTGAGCTTGAATGTGATGCTAGTGGAATTGGATTAGGAGGTGTGTTATTACAAGATGGAAAACCTGTTGCATACTTTTCTGAAAAAATTGAGTGGGCCTAGTCTGAATTATTCTACTTATGATAAAGAATTATATGCTCTTGTTCGGACTTTAGAAACATGGCAACATTATTTATGGCCCAAAGAATTTGTTATACATTCTGATCATGAATCTTTGAAACATATTAAAAGTCAAGCCAAACTGAATCGTAGACATGCTAAATGGGTTGAATTCATTGAGACTTTCCCTTATGTCATTAAACACAAGAAGGGTAAAGAAAATGTTATTGTTGATGCTTTGTCTCGTCGCTATACTATGCTTTCACAACTTGACTTCAAGATATTTGGTTTGGAGGCCATCAAAGATCAATATGTGCATGATGCTGATTTTAAAGATGTATTGTAGAATTGTAAAGAAGGGAGAACATGGAACAAGTTCGTCGTTAATGATGGATTTGTGTTTCGTGCTAATAAGCTATGAATTCCAGCTAGCTCTGTTCATCTTTTGTTGTTGCAGGAGGCGCATGGAGGAGGATTAATGGGACACTTTGGCATAAAGAAGACGGAGGATATACTTGCTACACATTTCTTTTGGCCAAAGATGAGACGGGATGTTGAGCGTTTTGTTGCTCGCTGCACTACATGTCAAAAAACTAAGTCACGACTCAATCCTCATGGTTTGTATATGCCTTTGCCTGTACCTAGTGTTCCTTGGGAGGATATATCTATGGACTTTGTTTTAGGTTTACCTCGAACAAGGAAGGGGAGGGATAGCATATTTGTTGTCGTGGATAGATTCTCGAAAATGGCACACTTTATACCATGTCATAAAAGCAATGATGCTGTTAATGTTGCTGATTTGTTCTTTCGTGAAATTATTCGCTTGCATGGTGTGCCAAATACTATTGTTTCAGATCGTGATACTAAATTTCTTAGCCACTTTTGGAGATGTTTATGGGCTAAGTTGGGGACTAAACTGCTATTTAGTACTACTTGTCACCCCCAAACTGATGGACAAACTAAAGTAGTCAATAAAACATTGTCTACTATGCTTAGGGTTGTTTTGAAGAATAATAAGAAAATGTGGGAAGAATGCTTGCCTCATATTGAATTTCCTTATAATCATTCATTGCATTCTACTACTAAGATGTGCCCTTTTGAAATTGTATATGGTTTTCTACCGCTTGCACCTATTGATTTGTTGCCTCTTCCATCTTTGGAGAAGGTTAATTTTGATGCTAAACAACATGCTGAATTGATCTTAAAAATGCATGAGTTAACTAAGGAAAACATAGGGCGTATGAATGCTAAATATAAACTTGTTGGAGATAAGGGTAGAAAACATATTGTCTTTACACCTGGAGATCTTGTTTGGTTACATTTGCGTAAGGATAGGTTTTTTAATTTGCGCAAATCAAAGATAATGCCACGTGCTGATGGTCCTTTTAAGGTGTTAGAGAAAATAAATGATAATGCATATGAACTTAAGTTGCCTGCAGATTTTGGGGTTAGTCCAACTTTTAACATTGCAGATTTGAAGCCTTAGTTGGGTGAGGAAGATGAGCTTCCGTCGAGGACGACTTCATTTCAAGAAGGGGAGGATGATGAGGACATCAATACCATTGTTACACCCACAGCCCCTACTGCTACATATACTGGACCAATTACTAGAGCTCGCGCATGCCAATTAAACTATCAGGTACTTCCGTTTCTTGGTAATGATTCTAATGCTCATGAGAATATGATGCTGCCTAAATTGGATACATTTGTTTTGCTTACAAATGAAGGGCCTGGCATGGATAAGAGGGATGAATACTGGAGCAAGACCAAGCATGGAGATGATGGCATGCGCAAGGGGAACAAGAACGGAGTTACAAGTGATGATTTCAGGACTTTGAAGCCACCATAATGAGTGCATGAAGCCTTGGACAAAATATACAAGATGCCACTTCATAAATTTTGTCCAGAGGCTATTCTAGGTGTTGCGTCACCTTTTTATTGGGCCATGCCCATGTAATTTTGAAATACATAAGTATAGGCTATTTTTAGAGTCCGTATGTGTGGGGAAACAAGAGATAGGGTTGGTTTCGGACTCCTCCACCAAGGGCCACAAAATCCCCCCCCCCCTCTTCCTCCATATATACAGCCCTTAGGGCACCGTTTAGACTTTGGGTTTTGTTTAGATTAAAAGTTCGCCATAGCTGCAACTTCGCGTACTTCGTTTGTGTTCAAGGACCAGACCAAGACGTCACAGAACCCCATCGTCATCAATAAAGTTTTTATCTTATATTCGTAATATCCAGATTGCAATCTCAGTTTCTTGCTTGTTCTTCGCTTGCTCGCAGGAAATAGACCCTTGTGGTCAGGTTGATCGTGCTCCGGCATGGTCAATAACCTCTCGGAGTTGGTTTAGCGATTGCTAAGGCGCGACGTCCTCGCACGTACGTAGTCGGATTGTCAAAGTCTACTCCTCCGAAATGATAATCACCATCTCATCAAAAGACGGGACACCTTTGCTTCTATCATCGAGGCCCTAGGGGCGGTCAGGCCGACCTAGGGCAGCCCATAGCCGTCGCGCACCCTGACGAGGTCCCTCCCGGTCGTGTGGGGTTTCGGGTCCTCAAAAGAGCCCACTGGATTGCTTGCGTACCGCGCTTCCGGACGGCTCTCCTTCCACGTGAGCTGCGGTGCATCACCCTGGGCGTCGAGAGTACACGGTGACGTGTTCATGTGCGAACACCTTCATGCACTCATTATGGTGGCTTCAAAGTCCTGAAATCATCACTTGAAACTCCGTTCTTGTTTCCCTTGCACATGCCATCATCTCCATGCTTGTTCTTGCTCCAATGTTCATCCTTCTCCAAGCTAGGCCCTTTATTTGTAAGCAAAACAAATGTATCCAATTTATGCAACATCATATTCTCATGAACATTAGAATCATTCCCAAGAAACGAAAGTACCTGGTAATTTAATTGGCGTGCACGAGCTCTAGTGATTGGTCCAGTATGTATAGTAGGAGGGGTTGTGTGTGTAACAATGGTATTGATGTCCTCATCAATTGGCGATCCTCTGACACCAGTTCTCCAAGATGAGTTCTAGGATGAGACGCACCCAAACTCTCCAGTATATGAAGTCGTTCCCCGCACTCCTCCAACTCAAGTCACTACACCTGTGCTTGAGTCACCCGAGTCACCATTGGAGAGCATGGAGGTTGATGCACAATCACCACATGTGTCGCCCTCTTTTCAAAGGCTTCACAAAGGCCCAAGGCCCTCCTCCTCCATAACAAGCATCCCTGAAGATGCAGTTCAAGATGACACCTCTGTTTCTCAAGAGGTCACGCATGAAGCCACTCCTACTAGCACCACAGTGGACGATGTTTCATAAGGTGAAGCCAATGAGGAAGTCAATGTGACTGACGCCAACGCTACTAAAGAATCAGCTCAATCTGAGGTCAATCTTGAACGCGCTCTGGTTGTCACCACTGAAGCCAATCAGCCTCCTGCAACTAAAGCCAATGTTGTTGCAAGGACACCATCACAACCAAACCTTTATCCGCCAACCTCTTTTTTGGGTCTTGATCCTTTCTACACAACTTTTTTGCCCTACATGGTCCTCGTTGTTTTTTGTAGGATTTTTGTGTCTTCTTTTGGCATTTTTTTATCCACACCCATTCATTGCTATCAAGCTTCTCGCGCTGCCTATTTTCTTGGGCTATGATTTTGTGTGAAATGCTTCATTCTCTTGGTGTGCCAACTTGTTTTGACAAACATCTCCTCTTGATATTTGTCTTGTTTCTTCTACTGATGTGATGTCTTCCTCTGATGTCATCTTCTTCATTATCCCCTTTGGCTTGACTCTACAGGTTTTGAAGACTCTTCATGCTATGATAACACTCTCAAGACACCGATTTTGAATTATCTTTTTTTCTAGTAGTACACTTCTTCAAATGTGAATGTTATTGCATGCGCTCTGCATTTGAGGCAGGGGGTGTTAAGGAGTATCAGTATTTGTCTAGAAGTAGTTATTATGCTAAATTTCCTTTCTTATGCCTCAAGTTTTTTGTATTATACATTTGCTTTTTTTGCGAAAATATATATTTGCCCCATGGGCCTTGCAATACATCAAATTACATCCACAACAGTGACACACTCAGGACAAGGTGACATAAGATTAATTAGCTTATCTTTACAAATACTAAGCTCCCAAGAAAGGGAGCCTTGTGGTGAGGCTTTAGCATTATGTAAGATGTACATGTGTGGACCTACGGTGTACGCTAGTTGGGCCCTGAAAGCACAAGTGCTCCCTAGGTGATTTTGGTAATTAGTGTCAACATATCTCTTGTTGGACTAATACTTTTATCTAGTATATTTCAGATAAGTTCAACAATGGTGTGGTAAGGACAAGAGGATGTGGAACCCCTTCAAAATGCTAAGGACAAAGATTGACAAAAGCTCAAGACTCTTCATTTTCATTTTAGTGATCCAAGATCACATTGAGTCTATAGGAAAGCCAATACTATTAAAAGGGGATGAGGTCTTGCTTAATGGTCTACTTGCTCAAAATGCTTAGTGATATTGCTCCAAAACCCTCAGCCACTTTCTCATTTCCACATATGTCCAAAACCCAAAGTCAAACTCAGCCCCACCGATTTGATCTATCCGGCGCCACCAAGTTCTTTTGACATAGCCACTGCCAGAAAACCCTAGACAACTCGGTCACACCGAGATGGCCTTGCAAACTCTCTGTTGCATGTTGTAATTATTTCGGTCTCACCAAAATGTGCAATCGGTCCCACCGAGTTTGCTTGACTAACTCTCGGTTTGCTCTGTGCTGAAATCAGTCTCACCCAGTTCAGGCAATCGGTCTCACCGAGATGAGGTCTTTCCCTAGCCCTAGCACATCGGTCCCGCCGAGTTGATCCAGTCGGTCCCACCGAGATTCCTAATGTTCACATTTTGAACTAAATCGGTCTCACCGAGTTCTTCTATTCGGTCTGACCGAGTTGGGTCAAATGTGTGTAACGGTTCAATTTTGTGTGGAGGCTATATATACCCCTCCACCCCCTTCTCCATTTTTGAGAGAGCCATCAGAACGTGCCTACACTTCCACTACTCATTTTCTGAGAGAGAACCACCTACTCGTGTGTCGAGACCAAGACATTCCAATCCAACCACAAGAATCTTGATCTCTGGCCTTCCCCACGTTGCTTTCCACTCAAATCATCTTTCCACCATAGCCAAATCTGTGAGAGAGAGTTGAGTGTTGGGGAGACTATCATTTGAAGCACAAGAGCAACGAGTTCATCATCATCACACCATCTATTACCTTTTGGACAGTGGTGTCTCCTAGATTGGTTAGGTGTCACTTGGGAGCCTCCGACAAGATTGTGAAGTTGAACCAAGGAGTTTGTAAGGGCAAGGAGATCGCCTACTTTGTGAAGATCTACCTGAGTGAGGCAAGTCCTTCGTGGGTGATGGCCATGGTGGGATAGACAAGGTTGCTTCTTCATGGACCCTTTATGGGTGGAGCCCTTCGTGGACTTGCGCAACAGTTACTCTTCGTGGGTTGAAGTCTCCATCAACATGGATGTACGATAGCACCACCTATCGGAACCACGTCAAAAATCTCTGTGTCTTCATTGCGTTTGCATACTCCAATCCCACCCCTTTACTTTCTTGCAATTAGCATGCCTTACTCTTTCCGCTGCTCATATTTTTGCAATGCTTGCTTGAAATGTATTGTGAATGCTTAAACTAGTACTAAAACTCCACCTCAAATTGAAGAATTTAATGACTACCACTTTTGCTTGTTGAGGGTCTAATCACCCCACCCCACCCCCTCTAGACACCTCTTCTCGATCCTTTCAGGCCCACAGGTATGTGTGACGTGTGTATAAAGCCTGGTGTATCAAGTGTCACACTACTGGGATCTAGGTCGCATGGGGTGTAGGTAAGTAATTGTCCATGTGGTTGGCTCCTATCTAGAGTTGGTGGGGTTGCTACACGCTACTCTTTGCTAGATATGTGGTTGTGCCTAAGGAATTTAGAGTTCGTTGAAGATAGCACACATTCCATTCTAGACTTTGATGCTGCCTCTCCTCTCTTCCGCTCGGGAGAGCATTCGTTCGTCTACTAGCTGTGTCCCGGGCTTGTTGTCTACTAGCTGTGTCTCGGGCTGATCGTGTTCTGACCTTAGATTTGACAAATGCAGAAAAGGCACCCCTCTAGTAAAAAAACAGCAGAGAGAAGCTTGTGTGTGAGTTATTAGCTTTAACATAATAACAAAAATGTTTGTATTACACAGTCATCCATGCCACTGATCATGAAATTCCCTAACCCCAAACCTACACAAATACCTGGAATTTACACCACACCACCATCACCACAGGTATGTGTGACGTGTGTATAAAGCCTGGTGTATCAAGTGTCACACTAGTGGGATCTAGGTTGCATGGGGTGTAGGTAAGTAACTGTCCATGTGGTTGGCTCCTATCTAGAGTTGGTGGCGTTGCTACATGCTACTCTTTGCTAGATATGTGGTTGTGCCTAAGGAATTTAGAGTTCGTTGAAGATAGCACACAATCCATTCTAGACTTTGATGCTGCCTCTCCTCTCTTCCGCTCGGGAGAGCATTCGTTCGTCTACTAGTTGTGTCCCGGGCTTGTTGGTCTACTATCTGTGTCCCGGGCTGATCGTGTTCTGACCTTAGATTTGACAAATGCAGAAAAGGAACCCTTCTAGTAAAAAAACAGCGGAGAGAAGCTTGCGTGTGAGTTATTAGGTTTAACATAATAACAAAAATGTTTGTATCACAGTCATCCATGCCACTGATCATGAAATTCACTAACCCCAAACCTACACAAATACCTGGAATTTATACCACACCACCATCACCACAGGTATGTTTGACGTGTGTATAAAGCCTGGTGTATCAAGTATCACACTAGGGGATCTAGGTTGCATGGGGTGCGTCCATGTGGTTGGCTCCTATCTAGAGTTGGTGGCATTGCTACATGCTACCGTTTGCTAGATATGTGGTTGTGCCTAAGGAATTTAGAGTTCGTTGAAGGTAGCACACATTCCATTCTAGACTTTGACGCTGCCTCTCCTCTCTTCCGCTCGAGAGAGCATTCGTTCGTCTACTAGCTGTGTCTTTGGTCTACTAGCTATGTCCCGGGCTGATCGTGTTCTGTCCTTAGATTTGATAAATGCAGAAAAAGCACCCCTATAGTAAAAAAAAAACAGCGGAGAGAAGCTTGCGTGTGAGTTATTAGCTTTAACATAATAACAAAAATGTTTGTATCAGACAGTCATTCATGCCACTGATCATGAAATTCCCTAACCCCAAACCTACACACAAATACCTGGAATTTACACCACACCACCATCAATACAATTCCACAGCAATTAGACGCACAGTCTCAGCTTGTACGAATAAATACGAGTCCACAACAAACAAAAAATCGCTAACAAAATAAAAATGGCAAGCAGAGAAAAAAAAAGACCTTGAAAAATCTAGCCATGGGTGTCAGTATCTATTATCAATATTTCTCTCAAAAGGATTTCCCTTCTATATAAAGTATAATATTACAAAGGGGCAGCTTAAATATCATGGAGTTGAAATGTAAAAAGGGTAATAATCAACACTACATGAGCCTCCCTTTTCCAAGGTTGTTTCCTAAGACTGATTGACTGCTTCCCCGGCGATATGATCGCGTCTGCCCCTCCTCAACTTCCACCTTCCACAATGGAAGTTAAACCTCCAACATGGACGCTGATGTGACCATCTGTATGCGACCTAGAGAAAGTCAGTTAGCTTGACCGTTGAATCAAGATAGGGCGCAATAGTGCCCATATGTCATAATTCACACTTTCACAGGCAAAGAAGTTTATGCTCCCAACAAGATCCAAAAGAACCAATCTGCCATAAGGAATGTACAACAATAATGATGCCTCGTGTCTACTTTCAGATAAATTACGGTGCACTGAAACAGTATTGTAACGTTTGTTTCACTTATGATCACAAAAATGCAAAGGCTTTGCACAAATGGCGACTTAACCACCAATGGAAGTACTAGAAAAAAAATGCAGCTGCCAGTCTTGTAAGCTCCATGCTGTTTGTGCTAAAAACAACAGTGCTACTGAAATGCAATTAGAGAGCTGTGATGTCCTTGTAGTTGATACATACCTAAGGCATCATCGTCTGATTCTAGGCTTGCAACGGAATTCTGCTAAGAGTGCTATGTGATCTGATGACCATTCAGGTGAAGGGAGAGCAGTGTCTTTTCTTAAGTTCTCCTCATCCAGAAGCTCCAATAAAGACTCCACTGACAATGAATCCGCTGAAATAAGAAAGGAAACATGGCAACTGACAATCATCAAACATATCACGGTACTAAATGCTTATTCCAGAATAATGGAGATATCAAAAATGCAAACATAGCATACAAATACAATGCATCAGGCACCTACCTGTGTAAAATATGTAATCAACAGTACCAGTGAAATCTCTTGTGCAATTTGTGAAAAGTGGTTCATTTGTTGCTGAGTCCATCCTCCTCCGCTGGTGCTCCAAATCATAACCGACACCTACCATCCTTGCAAATGAAGAATATGCACTAACCTATAAACAAGTAAAACCTTTGGTCAGAACAGTTGAAAAGGAGAAAAGATAAACAAGCCATGGTAGTTTTACTGTACCAGAGGAAGCTGATGTGTCAGCTTGCTCACAGGGCGTAAAATTCCAAGGGGGTCAATGGCCAGATCTGGATGCAATTGATCAACTTTGCCTATCGCAAGAAGCCCGTGTGGAGTACTGAAAGGCAAAAGGAAGCACAAAGGGATTAAGAGTTGGAGAAAACAAATAAGTATGAAAAATATTGCTCCGATGGGATCTTGATACGCACCTCCCAGGGATTGAATTGAAATCCCCACAGACCAACATTGGAATGTCCGCACTGTTAGCTATCTTTTCCAATCCTTTCAAAAGTGTTTGAACCTGCAAAACCATACTTGCTGTTAATCTGAATATTTCAGATGTTGCCGAGTGCTAGCCTACAAATAATGTGATGATACAGACCTCCCATAGCTTGACATCTTTGAGATCTTGGTGGACATTTACATGTGTATTGGCCTGCAAAATGGAAACATTTGAGAAGAGTAAAAAATTGAGACACCCATAACATCAAAAGGCTTTCAAGCCTGGACCACTACGAATAATCACAGAGGTCAAGGACTAACATCATAAACTCAGCGCTATAAGGGGGAACTTGCAGTAAGATGCGCCTTTTACCAAGCACCCATCATTGACATACAGATGTTTCCATGCATCTCAACTTAGAGCATCTCCACTCATTCGGCCCCCCAGCGCACTGGCCGGCGCTTTTCTGGCCCTTCGGCCAGTGCTTTTTGGCCCTGGGGGCGATCTAGTTCCCAGCCACGCCCCCAGGTTTCGGCCCCAAGACGAGTAAAATTCAAACTTGACATTTCCCGCTACCCAAAAAAACGCCACAAGTTCGGCGATCAACGGCTGCCACATAGTTCGACGATCACCATGCCACAGTTCGGCGATCAATCATACTCGAAAGTTCGGCGTTCAAAAGGAAGGACGCGTAGGCAATGCATCAAATGGCGGCGTTGTCCTTCGGCGTCGGACTGGCGGGAGTCGGCGTGCGCGGGTTGGTCGGCGTCGGCACGGCTTCTGTGCTGGGCGTCGTGGAGGCATCATCGCTCGGGCTTGGCAAGCGGCGTTGGAGTCACCGTGGGAGTTGGCGCGGTCGTCGACGACATCTGGTTCAAGATGAGGCCGCGCTCCGCCAGGTACCACGCCTTGACCTGCTCGTCCATCGTCGACATGTCCGCCCCCATCAGGAATGCCAGGTCGGTATTCCTCTTCTTCGCGGCGACGTTGGTCAGGAGTAGGTCGAGCTTGACGGCGCTGTTCGTCATCAAGGCCGACCACCGCGCCTCGGATTTCTCTTCCCTTTGGGCGGCGTGGTTCTTGGCGCCGGCGATGCACTGCTCGATGGACGAGTGCAGCCGCTCGGTAGCCGGTGCGGCGTCCTTCGCCGTCTTGGCTCGTTTGTTGCCGTCAGGGCGCCCATCTGCCGCCCCCCGGCGTGGATGCGTCTGGTTTGTACGTCTCCTTGGCCTTGGCGAGGGTGCGCCGGACATCCGCCCACTTCTCGCACTTCTCGATCCAGGAGAACACGTGGAGGTCAGGTTGGTGATGGAAGCCTCCCGGCGTTGAACCTCCGCCTTCCAGTCGGCGCTCGACATGCCCGGTGGTTTTGCCGGCGGCGCCCTCGGTTTCCTCTGCTTCGGTTGGGTGGCATCAGCAAAGGCAGCGGCTCGAGGGGCCGTATACTTCTTCGGCGGCATGGCGGGATGGCGGCCGGATGGCGGGAAGAGGGAGGAGAATGGCGGGAGAAGAGGGGCAGAAGGGGGGAAATGGAGAGAAATGGTGGGGAAAAGCGGGGGATCAGCGGGAAAAGGGTTGTCTCTCGCCGACAGAGCGGACCCACGCGCCTTTTTGCTTCGGCCGGCGGCCCCAGGCCACCCCCGGGGGCTTGGGTTCGGCTCGGGTTCGCCGGCTGTTATTTCGGCCCAAACCGACGATAAACAAAGAGCCCTGTGGGGCAGGGGAGGGGGGGGGGACACTTATTTTGGGACGGAGGGAGTAGTATATATACTACTTTATCCTTACATATATAAAACTTCTAATTCCTAAATGTGGTGACTAAACACGAAAAATAATGCCACGTGCTATTTTGCATTATACTGCTAGCAGTTCAACAGCTAAATATCTATATCTATACCAATATATAAAGACCCAAAGGGGCAGATCCAATTAGTCTCGGACGTCAAACCATGTCAATCCAATGACCTAGATTGCTCCAATGGTGAGCACTCAACATGTCTAGCGTGCAATTAATATCATACTCATATTTCTTTACAGAGTACCAAATATCATCACATAGTTAACGGGTAACTGATATCCTACCTAATATAAACGTGCAATTAATTTCCTCCCTAATATCAACGTGTATCGCACGTACACATTTATAGGAAAAGGTCCACTTTTGATCCGTTAACTATTGTCTTGGTTTAACACTTTAACATACAACCTGAACTTCAAAACTGTCTATTTTACACATCAACTATCTAAATGTTCAAATTCCGTCCTAAAGCAGTATTTGTGGGCGGTTTTGTGTGGCCTGGGATAAATGTCAACACGTTTTGCCACCTAATTCTCTACTGGGCACTTCCTTGGCCACTCTATGGCCTCCGCTATAGCTTCCGCTGCTCACAACTCTTTCATCACACCTCTTCTGTTTCAGGGACAGTGCTTTGACATGTGGGGAGCAGGCGAAGAGAGGATGGCCAAGGAGGAAAAAGTGTTAGTGTTACGAGCTAGGAAGGAGGAAAGGGAACAGAGAGCGCAGACAAGGATAGGGTAGAGAGAAAAGGGCGCTTCCCAAATAATGACTCTGACATGTGGGGCTACTGCTAAGTAAAGAATGAAGTGCCAAAGTTGATGATAAAGCGGCCTCCTCACCAGGCCCGTTGACAAGGGTGGCCAAAATTGGCCGATCGCACAGGGCCCCCAAATTTTTGGGGCCCCCCAGTCCAGCAGGCAATAGGTATAGGTCAGGCCCAGCACACGGTCCACTTCAAGGCCTGGGATCATGTGCTGTTTATTTCTCAGTGCTGAAAGAAAGACCCAACACACGATACTCCTGATTGGCCCATCAATTCAATCAGTCTGGATCGATTAGCGACCGATCAACCTACGCATATGCACGCACAAAATCAGCGCGCTAGTTTCCTGAATCACAACTGACTAGATCCATTAGCGATCTTATATTGCAGGGATTTGCTCGGCATCGGTGATTCGCGATTTGAGGACTCGGGCAGGGATGCAGGAGACTGCACGACAGCGGCAGGTGCAGGCAGCCATGCCCCACGGCACTCACTGACTTGTACAGTTGCACGGTAGCGCTGTCCGACGCTGAGCGGAACGGAATTAGCCAGCTCAAGCCCTTTCGTGCTTTTTCACATAATATGAAGCCTTACTAATGTAGGCTACTTCATTGTTGAATATATTTTTTAATAAGTATTAGAGCACTTTTTCCATCAGTTCATCTTATATCGGTTATGTTAATTTGGTTATTTCCATCTTTTGTGTACATGTGCAGTATTTTTCATCTTCTGCTTTGCAGTCAAATTGTTTGGGTTAGATAGTCAAGCTATCATGCATCCAAGATTTGTGAAGTAGTTGCTTCAAAATGAGGTTAGTTTATTAGTTTAGCACAAACTTTACTCTTTTAGCATTACTATTTGATATATTTATAATTATTGTAGTAAATAACATATATTTGAACTTATATAATTAAGTGAGACTAAATCTACTTTAGTTCTTCAGTTATATGATTTTTCTCAAAAATTTAGGGCTCTGTTTTACTTTTTGCTCCAAGCCCCCAAATATCTGGAGACAGCCCTGCTCTTCTCCAAACACCACTCGAGAACCCAGCTCCCAAACAGTCCTGAGAGTCTAGGGTGTAAATTGAACGGTAATGAAGTTGATAGACCAAAAGTAGACCTTTACCAATCATGCATATAAAAATGCCATATCTAGTAAGTGCATAGCTACTTTATACACATCTGAAGAAAGAAAGGTGATTGACGTACCACACAAAGGAGCTGTCTTTTACCAGGGTTTTCAGTTCCTTGGTTGCCAAATTTGGCTTCTAAGACCGCAATCAGTGCAATGTTATCCTTCAAACAGAATGTGTGATAATAAAAAGTCTGTACAGAATCCAATAGCATATAATCTCTTCTAAAATTAATCTTACTTTAATCAATCGATTTAAAGCCACCCTCTTTTGTGCAGGTGGAATAATCGCATCTGTTAAAGACTGTGCAGCCTTATTGAACTCGACCTACACACAAGCAAGTACAAGAAGTATCAGATAGCTGCAAATCAGCAGGTAGCTACAACGTACAGTGGAGGTACCTCATATTTCTTTACGTGTGAAAATCTGTCTCTACGGAAGAAAGTAGCACAGCCGTCAATGGCATGAGGAACTCCAGCATACACCTGTGACAACAATGAAGTAGAATCAAATAAGACAACGAAAGGTATCTAACCAATTTGTGACGATAAATTGCAACTCAAAGGTACCTCTGTTGTCCTTTTCTTGTAAAGTGCCTGATATCCATGTTTATCAAACTCAGGTGCAAAAAAATCCTCGAAGTGGTTCAATTGTACCTGAAATCAGTAGCATTTTGCTTAATTGTCACCTTTTATAATCTTAGGGCACTTCTCATTTTTAGCATTTTTAATATGCAAATTAGTTCAAATAAAGAAATCAATCATGCAAAGAAGAGAAAATAATCATAAGCACCTTCAAGAAAGAAGAAACTGTTCATAATGATCATGCCGAGATATTTTTGAAAGCTTAAACAACAGGCAAACTATAATAAATTCAAATCCAACGTCCCTATAAACAATGAAAACAAGTCACGACCCAAATGAAAAATGAAACAGGCTAACAAGAGTATATAAGAGACATTGTAGGTTGTCGAACAGAGTCGTCACGCGTAAGTACACCGGGATGCAATATTTTTATTATGCAAACAATTGAGACTTTCTCAGTTCATTAAATCAAATATATGATGCAACTAAAGAAGAAACATAGGTCACACAAAAATTAAATTGACAACAAAGGTTATCACATCATACCTCCTGAAGACATATGATGTCAGCATGATAACCAATAATTTCACGCATCAAATTTTGTCTCCGATAAGTCCATGAAAGAGCCCATGTTGGGCAGTAGCTATATGCATCGCTTGTAGCATATGCATCTGCAAGAATATTATAAGACAGCACTGTGAATGTTCCGAAAGAAGAACTCTGGCTGTCCATATCCAAGTGACCCAAAACATCTCCATTCACTTGGATAAGGCGGCGTGGAGTAGGGGTTGGTGCTGGAATCACACGTGACGTCATAATTGAAGTTGGAGGTCCTCCTGGTACTTTCTTTTCTGTATCCACCGCTGCACATTCAAATCTCAGAACATGGCCAATATCATCTGCAGTCGGTGTATATGTCTGTGAGCGTCCCACTTCGAACCAAGTTTCACCCGAGCTTTTGTCAGAGCCCGAGGGATACAAAGGAACAGGTCCATTATTAACACCAGGGCTCTGTCCAAGATTTGACATTGAGCCAGACCCAGAACTGAGAATCCCTGAACTACCACTGCCAAATCTACCAAATAGCTCCTCCTCTTCAGCTCCATTTTCATTTAAAGCACTACTAGCTCGCTCATGCAAAACCTTGTGGTGCTGCCACGCATCAGAGAAGCACTTAGCAGAACAATGGTAGCTCTTAGCAGCAGGTATTTTTGACTTGAGACAACCTAGACACTGGATTGTCGCTTGCTCCATTGGATGTACACTGCAGATAGCAACTTTCCGATCGCTTTGTATGCGGTACCTTCAAGAGAAGAGTCAAATCAGTATAACTATGTGTTGTAAGATACACAAAAGCTGTAAGATACCATGAAGAGAGAACAAGACTGGAAAAGTAAAGACACGAAAGAACACCTAAAGAGCTCATTTAAGTTGTATCAGCTCGTGGTAACTTGCTAACAGCACCTTGGATGTCAGTTTGTTAGGGCACTTTGGGAAAATACATTTTCTTCTCTATTCCTATAAAAGACTCGGTGATGATGGTGTGTCTGCCATCCGTCATTTCTGACCATTAGATCTGCATCTTACGGTTCTGATGTAAGTTGTGGCCTTTTTGCAACAATATCCCACTTCTCTGCTCCAATTTCTCTACTACTCCTATAAAAGACTCAGTTGGTGATGATGGTATGTCTGCCATCCGTCATTTCTGACCACTAGATCTGCATCTAACGACTGTGATGTAAGTTGTGCCTTTTTGCAACAATATCCCACTTCTCTGCTCCAATTTACAGAAAACCCCTTAGTATCTTGAAACCAACCACATTCCTCCCTTACCTCATCAAAACAGCCCAAGAAATATATTTTGAGTGAAACATAATATATTTTTAGTGAAATATGTATATCAAAACTAGACTGTTTTCTTTCAAATTTGTGAATATGTATTATTCTATTTTGGATCCGTTGCAACGCATGGGCACATTGCTAGTTTTTTATAAATAATGAGGCAAGATGAAGAAAATTGGCAATACATCAGGGGGAAATTTCAAGTTTTCTTGTGCATGTGTTTTTTCTATAAAGGGCACGTTTATTAACTCAAAATGTAGCATAAAGCGGATACAAAGCATGATGAGCAACTTCTCAAAAAAGATCATAAATGTACACTGTTGTAACATGGACAACAGCAAAAAAAGATCATTCAACAATATGATCAAATAAACCCTGCGTAAAAAACACAACAGATAAATTGATTTCTTTTATAATACAACTACAACCACTTGTAATTTGCGCACAGGACAGATTTCTTATCATATTTTTGCACGATTTTTTGATGATGCACAATTGTATATATTACATGTGGTTCTGTCAAACTAGCCACTGAAAAGCAAACAAAATGAAAGCATACAAAAAAAGATTTGGTGGGCAATACTAATATTTTACTCCCTCCGTCCCAAATTACTTGTCGCAAAAATGGATGCATCTAGACATATTTTTAGTTCTAGATACATCCGTTTCTGCGACAATTTTTGCACAATTTTTTGATGGTGCACAATTGTACATATTACATGTGGTTCTGTCAAACTAGCGACTGAAAAGCAAACAAAATGAAAGCATACAAAAAAAGATTTGGTGGGCAATACTAATATTTTACTCCCTCCGTCCCGAATTACTTGTCGCAAAAATGGATGCATCTAGACATATTTTTAGTTCTAGATACATCCATTTCTGCGACAAGTAATTCGAGGCGGAGGGAGTATTTGGTTAAAAAAGAAGATTTGGTTTGTGTTGTAGCAAAATAATATTTTATTTATCTTAAAACACTTATAACATATATCTTAGCAGTGTAACATAGTGACTAGTGAGTTTATTGTAAGTAAATTTGAAGAACTGACATAATGTGTCAGTGTTCTAAAAAATTGTCTATAGGCAGTGTACGAGGAAGCGGCTAATAAAAAGCAAACCAATGAAACTACTTGTGTTAACGGACTAGCTCCGCTATCTTCATAAGTCTGCAATACTAAATTCTCAACATACAGCATCCAATTGATGCAATTTAGCATTGTTTATAAGGCGACCTAAGGCGAGCACCATCCGCCCTGATGCCTAAGCGCCTAAGGTGGACGCCTAAACGCCTAAAGCGGGCACACTTGTAAGGCACTGGGCGCCTTGCTGCCTAAGCGTCGGCTAAGCGTCAAAGGTGGGACGCCTTATAAACAATGCAATTTAGACCTACTTGACATGACAAACAATGGACATGATGAAATGAATTAACCATCCAAGCAAGAGTGTAATGAGTAATGCACAGCAATATTATATACATTCAATAACAGGTAATCGTCCGGACACCCAGCTGGCAGTGATTGTATTGCCAATTGTATATGTGGCATACGCACAGCTTGTAAGCAACAGGTAGGGCACCGCATCCTCGTACACTGCCTATAGATCATTTTTTAGAACACTCAAGCATTATGTCAGTTCTTTAAATTTACTTACAATACATTCGCTATGATACACTGCTAAGATATATGTTATAAGTGTTTTTACATAAATAAAACATTAACTAGGACAGTGCCTACGCGTTGCAACAGGATATAAATATTCTACTACATTAGCTTGTGATTTACCTGCCCATATTAATGTGATGGTGTAAATAAATATTCATCAAATCCTGCCATGATTTACCTTATAGTTTGATGAGAAGTTTGGTAAGTAAACTGAAGTGGAATTGGTTCATAAGGTAAGTAAATTGAGATGATTGATTGTCATATGGGGAGGGTTGGACGGAGGGGTGGTGGGAAGAGAAGTGATGAAAGATGGAACCTTACATTCTTTTTAAGTAGTAGGGGTAGAGATTTGTTACAACAAAGGGTGTGGGAGTAACAAGGCCAGTAAGAGATCAAACAAAAGAGAAGGACACGTGTAGTCAACAAAACAAAAATAATGGAATGTGTGTTCAATCTCTCACTAACCGTAAGCAAGTAAAGTAACTTGCAGCTGAACCTAATATGCTACCAATTTTAATATGCAGTACTTCAAAAGAAGTACATATAATAATCCTTTTTGAGCTCCAGAGGCGTCAAAATTCAGTGCACAATCAAGCAGCCTCTTTGTTCAACAAGTGCTGTTCAGCTCAAGGATTGTATCACAGTCTAAGAATCATGTGACCCCAAGTGGACAAACTGATAGCACTTGTGGAATAGCTATCTCTACAAAATTATTTATATGATCCAGTGCAATCCCAAAATTTTACAATGCTCCCATTCCACCCAAGATGGATAGGACCATTATTGCCCAATGATTGATAGCATTCTACAAGTCAAGCAGGCTTCATCTCCATTACGACTCTTACGATCCTATCTAACTGTCCAGAGCTGTAAGCACAACCAAAATCAGACCGCATATTGACTTGCTCGATGAATTACTCAGGTATTCTTATAACCATTCTGCGTTATCCCATGTGGTGGCTTAATATATCATAGACTCAATAGTTTTATCTGTAAGTGAGTCAAGATACAACTTCTGAGTCCTGAAAACTGTACTACGTCTCCAACTCAACAATCAAGTTATGTCTCAAAGGCAACCATTGGCATTTAATATTCTCTGTGTTTCCATTCATTTACAAAAAACACAAAATTGGCTTGTTAGAGCAACCGATGCTCCGAATTGTCCAGAGCTCTAAGTGCAACCAAAGTCAGACAGCATATTGACTTGCTCGATGAATTACTCAGTTATTCTTATAACCATTCTGGGTTATCCCATGTGGTGGCTTAACATATCATAGACTCAATAGTTTTATCTGTAAGTGAATCAAGATACAACTTCTGAGTCCTGAAAACTGTTCTACGTCTCAAACTCAACAATCTAGTTACGTCTCAAAGGCAACCATTGGCATTTAATATTCTCTGTTTCCATTCATTTACAAAAACACGAAATTGGCTTGTTAGAGCAATCAATGCTCCGAATTGACACGGTTGTGCTTCATATATTCAGGAACTAAGAACAGAACTTTCCTGAGTTTAGCAAGTAGTTAAGCATATAGCAATCTGATCAATACTGAAAGACCCTTCTTTTAACAGAATTAACTAGTACTAACGCACAAGCGGAACTAATCATTCCACAATGCATATCCTATTGAACCAAAAGTCAGAGTCACGAGCTGCTCGCTCACCATCTGTATCGCATGAAGTGACCATCAACAGCCGCTGTCTCAGGTACGTCTTCGGTGGAGATGGCCCCATTGGGCAGACGCAGCAGCACATAAGGGGTGATCTCACACCCCACAATCGGGATCTCCGACGGCAGGTGCACCCGTACCACGCTCAGCATCCTCCACCCCTGCTCCTCCTCTGCTGCGCTCTTCTCCACAGCCCCAGCACTAGCACCAGCACCAGCACCAGCACCAGCTCCAGCTCCTCACAGGGGCGGGCTTAACACGGGGCATGGGGGTTCAGTTGAACCCCCAATTTTTTTCTGAAAATAAACTGTTATTAGTAGTATAATTCGGGATCTCGAAAATTGTAGTCCTGGTTCCGCGAAATGGAGACCAAAATACATGGGTGGGCGGATGCGCCCGCCGCGCCTTCATAGTCCACCCTACCGATGGGATGGAACGGGGTTAACTGAGACAAATCTCGCATAAAGGGATCTGGCTGGATTCGATTGCTCGCGTCCAAGAGGAGACCGGAGAAGAAGAAAAAACAAAGAGCAGTCCCAGCAAAGCTAGGGCTTCCTTACCAACAAAATGAATCGCGTCGAGCCACGCCACACCAGCAGCTGCAGAAGGGATCGGAGGAGGAAGATCAGGAGAGAACCGCGCGAGCTCCTCCGCTTCGAGATGGCAGGCGCGCTTCGGTAGGAGGGGGAGGGAAGGGGTTTCGGCGGCGAGGGACTCCGGGATGGTGCGGTGGATTTGGGAGCAGAAGCATACACATTTTTTTTAGGACATGCTTCATCACTCCTTCTCTCCTTGGGCCGAGCCCATTCTCCATTCTCGCTTCTCATTTTCTTTCATGCAGCCACATGTTCCGCCCTAATGGCCCATCGTCACTGCCTTGTTTTTCTTTTCACGGGATTGTGACTGCCTTGCTTTTTTTTCTCTTTGACTATAAATTGCCGTCGTTGCAACGGGAGTATAAACATTCTAGTAGATTAGCTCATGATTGCACGTCTATTATTACATTGATGCACTAAAATCTTAGAAAAAAATTCTATGCAATTGCCAGGATTTATTCATCATCTTTAGCTAAGCACTTATTTGGCAAGAATTTACTGACTTATCAAAAAAAATAGTATTTCTACTACTTGAAAGAGAGATGGAGGAAAATGTCGTCCTATTATGAAGCACTTATTTGATAAGAATTTACTAACTTACCAAAGAATATATATTGATTGATTGATATATTGATGGGGGCGAAGGTGTCCCGTCTTTCGATGAGATGGTAACTATCATTTTTGGTGGAAGCCGATTTTGAGGATCCGACTACGAACGTGTGAAGATGTCGCGCCTTAGCAATTGCTAAACCAACTCCGAAAGGTTATTGACCACGCCGAAGCACAATCAACCTGACCATGAGGGTCTGTTTACTGCAGTCAAACGAAAAATAAGTAAGAAACTCAGATTACAATCTGGATATTGCGAATTTAAGAGGGAATCTTTATTGATTAAGGTGGGGTTCTAAAACGTCTTGGCCTGGTCGTTAGACATAAACAATGTACGCGCGTTTCACTATGGCGAACTTTAATCTAAACAAAATAAAGTCTAAAATGACGCCCCAAGGGTTGTATTTATAGGGGAGACAAAGGGGATTTTCGTCCACCCTTAACAAGATGGGACTAAATTTTGTCCCAAGTCGTTTTCCCTATTACTACAGACTTTAAAAACAACCTATTAAGTGTATTTTAAAATTACATGGGCCTGGCCCAAAAATTAGGTGGTGCGGCACCTATATTAAGTTATGGACGAAATTTATGAAAGGTTATCTTGTATATTTCATCCATGTCTTGATATGCCATCATGGTGGCTTCAAAGTGCTGAAAACTCCACCATAAACTCCGTTCTTGTTCTCCTTATGCGCGCATCATCTTCATTCTTAATCATGCTTCAGTGTTTATCCTTCTTGATAGATGCTAAGGTGCCCCATCTTTCGATGAGATGGTGGCTATCATTTTTAGTGGAGTAGACTTTGATGATCTGACTATGAATGTGTGAGGACGTCGCGCCTTAGCAATCACTAAACCAACTCCAAGAGGTTATTGACCACGCCGGAGCACGATCAACCTGACCACGAAGGTCTATTTCCGGCATACAAACAAACAACAAGCAAGAAATTGAAATTGTAATCTAAATATTGCGAATATAAGAGGAAAGCTTTATTATTGAAAGTGGGGTTCTATGATGTCTTGGTCTTGTCGTTGAACACAAACAAAGGACGCAAGTTGCAGCTATGGAGAACTCTAATCTAAACAAACCCAAGTCTAAACGGCGCCTTAAGGGTTGTATTTGTATGGAGGGAGAGGGGATTTCGTCCACCCTTGGCAAGGTGGGACTAAAACACCTCATGAGTCGTTTCCCCTATAATACGGGCTCTAAAACCAGTCTATGAAGTAGTATTTTGAAATTACATGGGCCTGGCCTAAAACTAAGGTGATGCGGCACCTAATATAAGCTATGAACGAAATTTATGATATGGAATCTTGTATATTTCTTCCATGTACTTGTATGTCATCATGGAGGCTTCAAAGTGCTGAAAACTCCATCAGAAACGTTGTTCTGATTCCCTTCGTGTGCGCCTTCATCTCCATGCTTGATACTGCTCCAGTGTTCATCCCTCTTGTCCATGTTAGTCCCTTCATTAGTAATCAACACAAACGTATCTATTTTAGGTAGCATCATATTCTCATGAATATTGGAATTATTCCCAAGAAACAAAAGTACCTGATAATTTAACTGGCGTGCGCGAGCTCTAATAATTGGTCTAGTATGTGTGGTGACAGGGGCTATGGGTGTAACTATGGTATTGATGTCCTCATCATCCTCCCCTTCTTGAAATGAAGTCGTCCTCGGCGGAAGCTCATCTTGCTCACCCAAATATGGCTTCAAATCTACAATGTAAAAAGTGGGACTAACCCCAAAATCTACAAGCAGCTCAAGTTTATATGCATTATCATTTTTTTCTCTAACACCTTAAAAGGATCATCAGCATGTGGCATTAACTTTGACTTGCGCAAATCAGGAAACCCATCCTTGCGTAAATGTAACCAAACAAGTTCTCTAGGTGCAAAGACAACATGTTTTCTATCCTTATCTCTAGCAAGTTTGTACTTAGCATTCATACGATCAATGTTTTCCTTAGTTAACTCATGCATTTTGAAGATCAATTCATCATGTCGTTTAGCATCAAAATTAACCTTCTCTGAAGATGGAAGAGGCAACAAATTAATGGATGCACAAGGTAGAAAACCATACACAATTTCAAAAGGGCACATCTTAGTAGTAGAATGCAGCAAACAATTATAAGAAAATTCAATATGAGGCAAGAATTATTCCCACATTTTAAGGTTATTCTTCAAAATAGCCCTAAGAATAGTAGACAAAGTTTTATTGACTACTTCAGTTTGTCCATCAGTTTGGGGGTGACATGTAGTAGTGAAAAACAATTTTCTCCCCAACTTAGCCTATAAATATCTCCAAAAGTGGCTAAGAAATTTAGTATCACGATATGAAACAATAGTATTTGTCACACCATGCAAGCGAATAATTTCATGAAAAAACAAATGAGCAACATTAGTAGCATCATCACTTTTATGACATGGTATAAAGTCTGCCATTTTCAAAAGTCTATCCACGACAACAAATATGATATCCCTCCCCTTTTTTGTCCGAGATAAACCTAAAACAAAGTCCATAGATATATCCTCCCAAGCAACACTAGGTACAGGCAAAGGCAAATATAACCCATAAGGATTGAGTTGTGACTTAGCTTTTTGACATGTATTGCAGCGAGCAACAAAATGCTCAACATCCCATCTCATCTTTGGCCAAAAGAGATGTGTAGCAAGTACGTCATGCGTCTTCTTCACATAAAAGTGTCCCACTAATCCTCCTCCATGTGCCTCCTACAACGATAAAAGATGAACGGAGCTAGCTGTAATGCATAGCTTGTTACCATGGAACACAAATCCATCATTAACGACGAACTTGTTCCATGTTCTCTCTTCTTTACAATTCTGAATTACATTTTTAAATTTAGCATCATGCACAAATTGATCTTTAATGTTCTCCAAACCAAATATTTAAAAATTAATTTGTGAAAGCATAGTATAGCAACGAGATAATGCATTAGCAGTAACCACTCCAAGAAAAAGACACATCTGTGACATTTTGGGCCAAACGAATTTTTTTCTGTCATACTTATGACACTTCTATGACGATAATTATGACAAAACCCAGTATCATCATAGATGTGGTGGGCTCCTACTTCTATGACAAAAAATCATGACGGAAAATGGGCTTTTCATCCTGGGCGGGCCTGAGACGCACCTGCATGACATTCTTTGGGCTATCCATGACGGAAAAAATCGTGGTAGAAGTGAGGGCGAGGAAAATTTTGGGGAGTTCCCGATTACGGTGGGTGGTCGGGGCCGAGCAATGCAGGGAGGTTTGCGCGTTTCTCTCATACACGTAAGCGCATGTGTGTGAGGCCTTGCGATCTAACTGAACCCGAGCAGGTGTTGGGCTCTAACTGAACCCGAGCGATTGCACTAGCTACGTTACTGAACCCCGATCGATCCCTTGCTGTTAACTGAACCCGAGTGTTTCCTTTGCTACTGCTGCTAACTGAAGCCGACCGAACCTGCTGCCTCTTGATGAATAGTAAATGTGGGGGTTGGTTGAACGAGTCGAGACATACGTGGTTGGGGTTGGATGAACAGTTCCCGGTGGGGGTTGGATGAACAAGTTCCCTTGGTAGTAGAGGTCGTTGCCGCTGGATGAACAGGACCCCGATCAAGGAGGTGGGAGTGGATGAACAGTAGCCGGCGGAGGGAGCCCGTGGAGGGCTGGTTGAATAGGACCCCGTGGAGGGGCTGGTTGAACAGGACCCCGTGGAGGGCTGATTGAACAGTAGCTGGTGGAGGCTGGATGAACAGGACCCCGTGGATGGCTGGATGAACAGTAGCCGGTGGAGGCTGGAGGAAGTCGACGTTGGATGAACAGTAGCAGGTGGAGGCTGGAGGAAGTCGACGATGGATGAACAATAGCCCGTGGAGTCTCATTTGCGGTACGCCACACCCCTCCTGATCAACAGGACCCCCGTTTCGACCATTGGAGGTCGAAGAGAAGTCTATTTCCTCTGTTTTACGGTACGCCACACCCCTCCCAATCAACAGGACCCTGTTTCGACCGTAGGAGCTCGAACAGAAGTCTGTTCCCACCATTTTGCAGCACACCAGACCCTTCCCGATGAACAGGACACCGTTTCGACCGTACGCGATCGAACAAAAGGCCCATTTCCTTCGTTCTGCAGTATGCCGGGCCTCATTTCGGCTATTCTGTCCAAGCTGGTTGGCTCCTGATGAACACGATGCATTCCGACCCAGTGGCTTTGCTCCCGATGAACAGGACACCTTCCGCCCTAGTCACTTGTGATGCGGAGCATCCCATGTTCATCCCCATGTATACTCCGACTACTCTCCGAGCCCCAAGAGGACATATGGCGAGATCTCGAACATACGCCATTGGACACAAGGTGAACTCGCTCCTCTCTAAACCTTCACTTTCCACTCGCGAGATATGGATGCTACCTCAAGCGTGAATCTTGTGCATACTCAGGTACACCCGAGAAGACCATGGAGAGCCTAAGGACCAAGGCCAAGTGTGCGCGGGAGTGAAGGAAGAAGAGCCAACTGCTACAACGGTCGGACATCCAGCCCCAGCCCGGACGTCCGGCCTGACCCCCGAAAATCCGGCCTCCATCACGGAATGCATCCGGAAGCGAGCCCAACAGCCCGGACATCCGGCTCTTCCCGACGCCCCGGACATCCGGCCTCCCCGCCCAGACCCCCCCCCCCCGCCTAACCAGAGAGCACAGGAAACAAGCAAGTCCAGCCCGGACATCCGACCAGAGGCCCGAACATCCGACTCCTCACGAGCCGCTGGACATCCAACCCCTAGCCCGGACATCCGGTGCCTGTCTACGCACCCTGAACAGGCCAAGGGCCCATGTACCTCTTTCCCACTTACCCCTTCGTGGCTTAGACTATAAATAGACCACCCCCTCCTCCTAGTTAGGGTTAGCATTGTGATAGCTCATACTTTGACATAGAGCTTTGCTCATCCATCCGGATCTACTCCACCGCGAGGGACCGACACCTCTTCGAAGAAGATCCACTTGGATTCAAGACCTCCTCTCAGAGAAGACCCTCTTCCAGACCTCCTCACGGAGAAGAACCGATTACCCTATGTATCGTCCCTTGTTGGATTCGGATCTTGTACCCTTTTGTGTTTCGAGGATCTAGCACATGTGTGACTATATTCTTGTTGGTTGAGTGTTTTCTCTTGTGTTTCCCTCGTGTTCCCCTCGTGTTCCCCTCATTTTCCCTCTCGCGTTCTTCGTGTTCTTGGTAGGATTCCCTCCAAACGTGAAAGATCGGGCGTCTAGGGTTCTACCCTACATCATCTTGGTATCATGAGCCACGTTGATCACGTTTTCGGAGCCCCTACCCTTTGTTTTCTAGCTTGATTTTGTTGATTTTGTCCTAAATCCAAAAATCCCCACCAAAAATAGCCCCAATTTTTTTTGTGATTTGTTGGTGAGATGAAGTTTTGTTGATTTTGATCCGTGGATTCGTTGTGTTACTAGTGGATCTATCTTCCCCCTCCAAGTTTCCCCGCTTTCCATCCACGAAATCTCCGCAATTTTGCCCCCGAAATCATCAATTTATGCCCCAAATCGCGTTTTGAAGTACAAATCCCGATATGGAATCGTCGGGCCGGACATCCAAGCCACAGGCCGGACATCCGGGCCATCAGGCCGGACATCCGTGCCCCGAGCCGGACATCCAGCTCCTGGAGCGCATTTTCGCGTAAGGTTCTAGACATCAGGTCCCAGAAATTCGGCCCCACCCCCGGATGTCCGACCCCTGGCATTTCAGCCTCCCGTGTTACACCGCTTTGCCCATAACTTTCACATCCGGGGTCCGATTTTCGTGTTCTTTAGCTCGTTGAGTAGCTATTGACATCCCCCATCCACCTAAATAGGTTGCAACACCATTTGACTCCATCAAAGTTTTGGAACTTTGGCATCTTTTCCTAGGGCCACCACCATATCATCCGCATTACCACCACCGACTTTCGCAACCTAACCCATTTCGTTCCCCATAGCTTTAGTGGTTGCTTGAGTAGTGATTCGAGTTTCCTAAGGTGTTTCGACTACTTAGGGATGGTTGCTTCTTCATAAACCACCACCACCACTTCCGCATAACCTTGCCCACCATACATTTCGCCAACCCAACTTAACCCAATTGTTGTTTGAGCTTGTTTGAGTTGTGGCTTATGTCTCCTAAGGTGTTTCAGCTACTTAGGGATGGCTATTTCAACTCAGACACGTGTATAGCCCATCACTCCACTTCTGCATTGCCAAGTGCAAACCACCACCACTTTTTCGCTACCACCATTTGACTTTTGTCCTTGAGATTTTGAGTTGTGGTTTTTCCGTTTCCTAAGGTGTTTCGGCTAATTAGGAATGGTCGACATCGGCAACACCGCCTCTCATCATCGACACGGGCGGTAACCTCGACGACATCATTGTACATTCTCCTGGCTATTGCATTGATAACTCCTAGCCCATTTTGCGCCACTTGCCTATCGAGACTACCATTGAGTATTGTCGGCAACGTTACTTGTGCACATTAGTGATCATTGGTCTACACCTCCTATGGCATATATACCATATCATATTGGTATCATCTTGCTATCATATTATATCTTGTGTCACAAGTTTGTTCCCGCATATACACTATTGCTATCTTGGTTTGTGCATTTCGCATAAGTGGCCATACAAAAAAAAGAAATAAAGCTTTTAAGCAAAAGAAAGAGAGCAAAGAAGCTTGTAAGCAAGTGCCATAGCATCATACCACATTGCATATAAGATTTTCATATCCGATCATCTTGGATCATCTTGAGAGAAACACCGGGAACCATGCATACATAGCATACTTGGGATAGAAAGTTTATCCATTTTGCATCTTATAGGTTGTGCACAAGTGTCGTATCCGCCTATTGAGCAATCGTGCTAGCGTATCTCTTGAATTGTACAACATGAGTGTTTTTCATGGATTCCACATTTTGTGCTCATTCCTTGGTTGCACGACCCCATTTATCTATCTGTGCATGTGTTTTCGTGTGCCATTCATTGCTATTGGTCTACTTGTTTCGCTTGCGAATTTGTGAATCTCTTTCAACATTATTGACTCTTGCTAACATTTTCATCAAATTTCTGTGTCACTATCCTCACCGAGCTCCACCATAAGCCTTACTTGTGTAGGTGTGAGAAATTGACGAGATCGGTACCAATTGTGCTATTTCCTTGTTACATCATTGAGTGATCATTGATCCATTTTCAACATCGGTCAAGGTACATTTGGTATAGTTCTCTCCTTTCTTCCACTCATATTTGCTTGAGTCTTGTGATGGATAGGCAAGGCACTTCATCTCCGGTCTTCGACAACAATGACGGCACGAACAACTACATCACCAAATCGTCAATCTTCGATCTACAACGACAAATACAAGGCACACAATCAAGATTGCGAGAGCGCATCGAGAACATCTCCATCGACATTCGTCACTCCGAAGCAAGGAAAAGGGACTACATCGATAACAAGCTTTCCGCACAAAAGGAGGAGCAAGATGCAAATATGGAGGAGATTCGGGCCTTAATCAAGTCTACTTCCCCTTCGTCATCTTCAAGGCATCAGCGACCAAGTCGATCATCTTCGGAGTGCAAAAATGGTGCAAGCCCAATTCGTCCACGTCCACATCTTCGTGATAACCACCATCACAATCATGATCACCATCATCATGAAGGGCAAGTCACCTCCAAGCAACATGTGCAAGGCGACTACGAACGACATCTACTACGAGCTCAAGTACGACAACGACAACATCATCATGAAGATGCTCACCAAGCAAAAATGTACAAGTCCCAACAAGCTCTACTTCACGCCAAGGCCATGCTTCATGAGCAAAAGAGAAGACCGCAAGACGAGCACCACCAAGACGGAGCTACGGCTACACCAACCACTTCGGCATCTTCGCCTTTGGACGTATGACATCTTTGCCTACTTCCCATGAGTTTTCCTACATCGACATGTTCAACAACAAGGCGACCACCTACGAGCGAGGGCGACACTTCCATCTTCGGAAGCCCCTCAAGAAAGATGGCCAAGAATGGGAATTTCCCTTCGGTCATGGAGACGAGCTACGAGGTGCCACATCATATGGGCCTCCAACAACAAGACGACGACAAGATGGTCGAGCAAGGGCCATCCCCTTCGGCCACGGCGATGAGCACGAACCTCTTCAACAACATGAAGAAGGCACCCATATTGGACTCCTACTCCGAGTCAAGCTACGAGACCACACATGGAGACATTTGCACCTACATCTCTCCAACACCCAAACATCATGAGATGACCCATTTGCCATGTGAGGAGAGCCACCACCCCATGAGTGAGATGAGTGACTCCACCATATATGACATTGAGTGCATTTCCTACGAGAGGATGAGTGTGACCACCACTAGCCCCACACATGAGACTATGCCACACATCCTATGTGAGGTTGAGAGCCATTTGAGTGATTCCACCAACCATACGAGTGAGAGCATCCTGGAAGTGAGTGAGCCACAGCAGTTAGTGAGTGAGGTAGTTGATAGGGCATGTGAGGCCACTATGATTTCTAAGGACTTACCCTCTCCTCCTAGTGTGTTTTCTTCTTTGGTGCTAGGTCTCCAACATGACGACACGCCTATCCTCGACGAGTCCATCCCTCCAATGGAGACGACGATGGCCATGGTGGACGATGATGCACCCCCCCACATGGTTCCATCAAGATGAAGATGACAACGAGTGGATCTTCGACACCTCACCTACAACACATGAGCGATGCTCCAAAGGTAACATAGGTGATGGTGCTTCTCTTGTCCCACTAGTGGACTACATTGATAATGATTGCTTGCATGACGTTGACCCACATATTCCCAAGCTTCATGCTAGTGTGACTTCCTCATGTCATGACTTACCTATTTATGATGAATATGATGATGAGCATGTTGAGTTGCCTAGTTGTGATGCTATGCTTCATAGGATATCATGTGAAAAATCTATTGGTCACTTCATGCTTGATAATCCTTTAAACTTGTCATATGCTATGAGTGAGATCTCCCATATTGCTGTTGGGGAACGTAGTAATTTCAAAAAAAATCCTACGCACACGCAAGATCATGGTGATGCATAGCAACGAGAGGGGGAGTGTATCTTCATACCCTTGAAGATCGCTAAGCGGAAGCGTTTATTAACGCGGTTGATGTAGTCGTACGTCTTCACGATCCGACCGATCCAAGTACCGAATGCACGGCACCTCCGAGTTCTACACACGTTCAACTCGATGACATCCTCGCCTTCTCGATCCAGCAAAACAGGCGAAGTAGTGGATGAGTTCCGGCAGCACGACGGCGTGGTGACGGTGTTGGTGAAGAACAATCTCCGCAGGGCTTCGCCTAAGCACTACGGAAACTATGACGGAGGATAAACTAGAGGGGACGGGGTTGCCGGCACACAGCTTGGTGTTTCTTGATGTGTGTTTGGTGCTAGCCCTGCCCCTCTATTTATATGTTGAGCCTTGGGGTCGAAACTTGGAGTAAAAGCCTCCACAAAGTCGGTTTCAGCCGAAAGGCAAGAGTCCTTCTCGGACTCCAGGGCCAGACGCCAGGGTTCCCGGCGTCTGGACCCAGACGCTAGGGACCCTGGAGTCTGGCCCCTGGACTCCGCAAAACTTCCTTTTGCGCTTTCCAAAAACCTTGTGGGATTTCCCCTTTGACCCAAATAATGTGTTCTCGTACCCAAACATTTCGGGAAACATCTGGAACCCCTTCCGGTGAATTCCAGAACCCTTTCGGAGATCAAACACTATTATCCCATATATCAAACTTTATCTCCGGACCATTTCGGAGTTCCTCGTCATGTCCATGATCTCATCCGGGACTCCGAACAACATTCGGTTACCAACATACATAACTCATATAATGCTATATCATCAACGAAACGTTAAGCGTGCGGACCCTACGGGTTCGAGAACTATGTAGACATGACCGAGACACGTTTCCGGTCAATAACCAATAGCGGGACCTGGATGCCCATATTGGCTCCCACATATTCTACGAAGATCTTTATTGGTCAAACCGCATAACAACATGCGTTGTTCCCTTTGTCATCGGTATGTTACTTGCCCGAGATTCGATCATCGGTATCTCAATACCTAGTTCAATCTCGTTACCGGCAAGTCTCTTTACTCGTTATGTAATGCATCATTCTGTAACTAACTCTTTAGCTACATTGCTTGCAAGGCTTATAGTGATGTGCATTACCGAGAGGGCCCAGAGATACCTCTCTGACAATCGGAGTGACAAAACCTAATCTCGAAATACGCCAACTCAACATGTACCTTTGGAGACACCTGTAGAGCTCCTTTATAATCACCCAGTTACGTTGTGACGTTTGGTAGCACACAAAGTGTTCCTCCAGTAAACGGGAGTTGCATAATCTCATAGTTGTAGGAACATGTATAAGTCATGAAGAAAGCAATAGCAACATACTAAACGATCAAGTGCTAAGCTAACGGAATGGGTCATGTCAATCACATCATTCTCCTAATGATGTGATCCCGTTAATCAAATGACAACTCATGTCTATGGTTAGGAAACATAACCATCTTTGATTAATGAGCTAGTCAAGTAGAGGCATACTAGTGACATTAAGTTTGTCTATGTATTCACACATGTATCATGTTTCCGGTTAATACAATTCTAGCATGAATAATAAACATTTATCATGATATGAGGAAATAAATAATAACTTTATTATTGCCTCTAGGGCATATTTCCTTCAGTCTCCCACTAGAGGCAATAATCTAGATTACACAGTAATGATTCTAACACCCATGGAGTCTTGGTGCTGATCATGTTTTGCTCGTGGAAGAGGCTTAGTCAACGGGTCTGCAACATTCAGATCCGTATGTATCTTGCAAATCTCTATGTCTCCCACCTGGACTTGGTCCCGGATGGAATTGAAGCGTGTCTTGATGTGCTTGGTCCTCTTGTGAAATCTGAATTCCTTTGCCAAGGCAATTGCACCAGTATTGTCACAGAAGATCTTCATTGGTCCCGATGCACTAGGTATGACACCTAGATCGGAAATGAACTCTTTCATCCAGACTCCTTCATTTGCTGCTTCCGAAGCAGCTATGTACTCCGCTTCGCATGTAGATCCCACCACGACCCTTTGTTTAGAACTGCACCAACTGACAGCTCCACCATTCAATATAAACACGTATCCGGTTTGCGATTTAGAATCATCCGGATCAGCGTCAAAGCTTGCATCGATGTAACCATTTACGACTAGCTCTTTGTCACCTGCATAAACGAGAAACATATCCTTAGTCCTTTTCAGGTATTTCAGGATATTCTTGACCGACTGTCCAGTGATCCACTCCTGGATTACTTTGGTACCTCCCTGCTAAACTTATTGCTAAGCAAACATCAGGTCTGGTACACAGCATTGCATACATGATAGAGCCTATGGCTGAAGCATAGGGAACATCTTCCATTTTCTCTCTATCTTCTGATGTGGTCGGGCATTGAGTCTGACTCAACTTCACACCTTGTAATACAAGCAAGAACCCTTTCTTTGCTTGATCCATTTTGAACTTTTTCAAAACTTTATCAAGGTATGTGCTTTGTGAAAGTCCAATTAAGCATCTTGATCTATCTCTATAGATCTTGATGCCCAATATGTAAGCAGCTTCACCGAGGTCTTTCATTGAAAAACTTTTATTCAAGTATCCCTTTATGCTATCCAGAAATTCTATATCATTTCCAATTAATAATATGTCATCTACATATAATATCAGAAATGCTACAGAGCTCCCACTCACTTTCTTGTAAATACAGGCTTCTCCAAAAGTCTGTATAAAACCATATGCTTTGATCACACTATCAAAGCGTTTATTCCAACTCCGAGATGCTTGCACCAGTCCATAAATGGATCGCTGGAGCTTGCACACTTTGTTAGCACCTTTTGGATCGACAAAACCTTCCGGCTGCATCATATACAACTCTTCTTCTAGAAATCCATTCAGGAATGCAGTTTTGACATCCATTTGCCAAATTTCATAATCATAAAATGCGGCAATTGCTAACATGATTCGGACAGACTTAAGCATCGCTACGGGTGAGAAAGTCTCATCGTAGTCAACCCCTTGAACTTGTCGAAAACCTTTCGCAACAAGTCGAGCTTTGTAGACAGTTATATTACCATCAGCGTCAGTCTTCTTCTTGAAGATCCATTTATTCTCAATGGCTTGCCGATCATCGGGCAAGTCAACCAAAGTCCATACTTTGTTCTCATACATGGATCCCATCTCAGATTTCATGGCCTCAAGCCATTTTGCGGAATCTGGGCTCATCATCGCTTCCTCATAGTTCGTAGGTTCGCCATGGTCAAGTAACATGACTTCCAGAATAGGATTACCGTACCACTCTGGTGCGGATCTTACTCTGGTAGACCTACGAGGTTCGGTAGTAACTTGATCTGAAGTTTCATGATCAATATCATTTGCTTCCTCACTGATTGGTGTAGTTGTCACAGGAACCGGTTCTTGTGATGAACTACTTTCCAATAAGGGAGCAGGTACAGTTACCTCATCAAGTTCTACTTTCCTCCCACTCACTTCTTTCGAGAGAAACTCCTTCTCTAGAAAGGATCCGAATTTAGCAACAAAAATCTTGCCCTCAGATCTGTGATAGAAGGTGTACCCAATAGTCTCTTTTGGGTATCCTATGAAGACACATTTCTCCGATTTAGGTTCGAGCTTATCTGGTTGAAGTTTCTTTACATAAGCATCGCAACCCCAAACTTTAAGAAACGACAACTTTGGTTTCTTGCCAAACCACAGTTCATAAGGTGTCGTCTCAACGGATTTTGATGGTGCCCTATTTAACGTGAATGCGGCCATCTCTAAAGCATAACCCCAAAATGATAGCGCCAAATCAGTAAGAGACATCATAGATCGCACCATATCTAGTAAAGTGCGATTACGACGTTCGGACACACCATTTCGTTGTGGTGTTCCGGGTGGCGTGAGTTGCGAAATTATTCCACATTGCTTCAAATGTAAACCAAACTCGTAACTCAAATATTCTCCTCCACGATCAGATCGTAGAAATTTTATTTTCTTGTTACGATGATTTTCCACTTCACTCTGAAATTCTTTGAACTTTTCAAATGTTTCAGACTTGTGTTTCATCAAGTAGATATACCCATATCTTCTCAAATCATCTATGAAGGTGAGAAAATAACGGTACCCGCCGCGAGCCTCAATATTCATTGGACCACATACATCAGTATGTATGATTTCCAACAAATCAGTTGCTCGCTCCATAGTTTCGGAGAACGGCGTTTTAGTCATCTTGCCCATGAGGCATGGTTCGCAAGTACCAAGTGATTCCAGAAGTCCATCAGTATGGATTTTCTTCATGCGCTTTACACCAATATGACCCAAACGGCGGTGCCACAAATAAGTTGCACTATCATTATCAACTCTGCATCTTTTGGTTTCAACATTATGAATATGTCTATCACTACTATCGAGATTCAATAAAAATAGACCACTCTTCAAGGGTGCACGACCATAAAAGATATTACTCATATAAATAGAACAACCATTATTCTCTGATTTAAATGAATAACCGTCTCGCATCAAACAAGATCCAGATATAATGTTCATGCTTAACGCTGGCACCAAATAACAATTATTTAGGTCTAAAACTAATCCTGATGGTAGATGTAGAGGTAGCGTGCCGACCGCGATCACATCGACTTTGGAACCATTTCCACGCGCATCGTCACCTCGTCCTTAGCCAATCTTCGCTTAATCCATAGTCCCTATTTCGAGTTGTAAATATTAGCAACAGAACCAGTATCAAATACCCAGGTGCTACTGCGAGCATTAGTAAGGTACACATCAATAACATGTATATCACATATACCTTTGTTCACTTTGCCATCCTTCTTATCCGCCAAATACTTGGGGCAGTTCCGCTTCCAGTGTCCAGTCTGCTTGCAGTAGAAGCACTCAGTCTCAGGCTTAGGTCCAGACTTGGGTTTCTTCTCTTGAGCAGCAACTTGCTTGCTGTTCTTCTTGAAGTTCCCCTTCTTCTTCCCTTTGCCCTTCTTCTTGAAACTGGTGGTCTTATTGACCATCAACACTTGATGCTCCTTCTTGATTTCTACCTCCGCAGCTTTTAGCATTGCGAAGAGCTCGGGAATAGTCTTGTCCATCCCTTGCATATTATAGTTCATCACGAAGCTCTTGTAGCTTGGTGGCAGTGATTGAAGAATTCTGTCAATGACACTATCATCAGGAAGATTAACTCCCAGTTGAATCAAGTGATTATTATACCCAGACATTTTGAGTATATGTTCACTGACTGAACTATTCTCCTCCATCTTACAGCTATAGAACTTATTGGAGACTTCATATCTCTCAATCCGGGCATTTGCTTGAAATTTTAACTTCAAGTCCTAGAACATCTCATATGCTCCATGACATTCAAAACGTCGTTGAAGACCCGGTTCCAAGTCATAAAGCATGGCACACTGAACTATCGAGTAGTCATCAGCTTTGCTCTGCCAGACGTTCTTAACATCGTCAGTTGCATCTGCAGCAGGCCTGGCACCCAGCGGTGCTTCCAGGACGTAATTCTTTTGTGCAGCAATGAGGATAATCCTAAGGTTACGGACCCAGTCCGTGTAATTGCTACCATCATCTTTCAACTTAGCTTTCTCAAGGAACGCATTAAAATTCAACGGAACAACAACACAAGCCATCTATCTACAACAAACATAGACAAGCAAAATACTATCAGGTACTAAGTTTATGATAAATTTAAGTTCAATTAATCATATTACTTAAGAACTCCCACTTAGACAGACATCTCTCTAGTCGTCTAAGTGATCACGTGATCCAAATCAACTAAACCATGTCCAATCATCACGTGAGATGGAGTAGTTTCAATGGTGAACATCACTATGTTGATCATATCTACTATATGATTCACATTTGACCTTTCGGTCTCCGTGTTCCGAGGCCATATCTGTATATGCTAGGCTCGTCAAGTTTAACCTGAGTATTCCGCGTGTGCAACTGTTTTGCACCCGTTGTATTTGAACGTAGAGCCTATCACACCCGATCATCACGTGGTGTCTCAGCACGAAGAACTTTTGCAATGGTGCATACTCAGGGAGAACACTTCTTGATAATTTAGTGAGAGATCATCTTAAAATGCTACCATCAATCAAAGCAAGATAATATGCATAAAGGATAAACATCACATGCAATCAATATAAGTGATATGATATGGCCATCATCATCTTGTGCTTGTGATTTCCATCTCTGAAGCATCATCGTGATCACCATCGTTACCGATGCGACACCTTGATCTCCATCGTAGCATCGTTGTCGTTACGCCATCTATTGCTTCTACGACTATCGCTACCGCTTAGTGATAAAGTAAAGCAATTGCATTTCATACAATAAAGCGACAACCATATGGCTCCTGCCAATTGCCGATAACTCGGTTACAAAACATGATCATCTCATACAATAAAATATAGCATCACGTCTTGACCATATCACATCACAACATGTCCTGCAAAAACAAGTTAGACGTCCTCTACTTTGTTGTTGCAAATTTTACGTGGCTGCTACGGGCTTAGCAAGAACCGTTCTTACCTACGCATCAAAACCACAACGATAGTTTGTCAAGTTGATGTTGTTTTAACCTTCGCAAGGACCGGGCGTAGCCACGCTCGGTTCAACTAAAGTGAGAGAGACAGACACCCGCCGGTCACCTTTAAGCAACGAGTGCTCGTAGCGGTGAAACCAGTCTCGTGTAAGCGTACGTGTAATGTCGGTCCGGGCCGCTTCATCTCACAATGCCACTGAACCAAAGTATGACATGCTGGTAAGCAGTATGACTTATATCGCCCACAACTCACTTGTGTTCTACTCGTGCGTATGACATCTACGCATAAAACCAGGCTCAGATGCCACCGTTGGGGAACGTAGTAATTTCAAAAAAAATCCTACGCACACACAAGATCATGGTGATGCATAGCAAAGAGAGGGGGAGTGTATCTTCATACCCTTGAAGATCGCTAAGCCGAAGCGTTTATTAACGCGGTTGATGTAGTCATACGTCTTCACGATCCGACCGATCCAAGTACCGAACGAACGGCACCTCCGAGTTCTACACACATTCAGCTCGATGACGTGCTCGCCTTCTTGATCCAGCAAGACGGGCGAAGTAGTAGATGAGTTCCGGCAGCACGACGGCATGGTGACGGTGTTGGTGGAGAACAATCTCCGTAGGGCTTCGCCTAAGCACTACGGAAACTATGACGGAGGATGAACTAGAGGGGACGGGGTTGCCGGCACACGACTTGGTGTTTCTTGATGTGTCTTTGATGCTAGCCCTGCCCCTCTATTTATATGTTGAGCCTTGGGGTCGAAACTTGGAGTAAAAGCCTCCACAAAGTCGATTTCACCCGAAAGGCAAGAGTCCTTCTCGGACTCCAGGGCGAGACGGCAGGGTTCCTGGCGTCTGGACCCAGACGCCAGGGACCCTGGCGTCTGGCCCCTAGACTCCGCAAAACTTCCTTTTGTGCTTTCCAAAAACCTTGTGGGCTTTCCCCTTTGGCCCAAATAACGTGTTCTCGTACCCAAACATTTCGGGAAACATCCGGAACCCCTTTTGGTGAATTCTGGAACCCTTCCGAAGATCAAACACTATTATCCCATATATCAAACTTTATATCCGGACCATTCCGGAGTTCCTCGTCATGTCCATGATCTCATCCGGGACTCCGAACAACAATCGGTTACCAACATACATAACTCATATAATACTATATCGTCAACGAAACGTTAAGCGTGCGGACCCTACGGGTTCGAGAACTATGTAGACATGACCGAGACACATTTCCGGTCAATAACCAATAGCGGGACTTGGATGCCCATATTGGCTCCCACATATTGTACGAAGATCTTTATCGGTCAAACCTCATAACAACATACGTTGTTCCCTTTGTCATCGGTATGTTACTTGCCCGAGATTCGATCGTCGTTATCTCAATACCTAGTTCAATCTCGTTACCGGCAAGTCTCTTTACTCGTTATGTAATGCATTATTCCGTAACTAACTCTTTAGCTACATTGCTTTCAAGGCTTATAGTGATGTGCATTACCGAGAGGGCCCAGAGATACCTCTCCGACAATCGGAGTGACAAAACCTAATCTCGAAATACGCCAACTCAACATGTACCTTTGGAGACACCTGTAGAGCTCCTTTATAATCACCCAGTTATGTTGTGACGTTTGGTAGCACACAAAGTGTTCCTCCGGTAAACGGGAGTTGCATAATCTCATAGTTGTAGGAACATGTATAAGTCATGAAGAAAGCAATAGCAACATACTAAACGATCAAGTGCTAAGCTAACGGAATGGGTCATGTCAATCACATCATTCTCCTAATGATGTGATCCCGTTAATCAAATGACAACTCATGTCTATGGTTAGGAAACATAACCATCTTTGATTAATGAGCTAGTCAAGTAGAGGCATACTAGTGACATTAAGTTTGTCTATGTATTCACACATGTATCATGTTTCCGGTTAATACAATTCTAGCATGAATAATAAACATTTATCATGATATGAGGAAATAAATAATAACTTTATTATTGCCTCTAGGGCATATTTCCTTCAATTGCATCATTTCAATCTCAACATCGTAACTATGCATGCTGCCATTAAAATAAATCCTATTTGCACTTATGGCATAGATGATGAGATGATGGTCATTGGCTTTTTTCTTCTATTGTGATGACATTGCCATGCTCCCTTTACATGATTTGTGCAATTCATCTACTATGACATGCCATGATCACATAGAACCAAATATGCTTTGTTTTGGATGTTGTCAATATTCTGCATGTGATGTTTCCATTAATGCTCATGAGGAGACCCCCATAGTTTCCTCATACATATTAGGAGATCTTGATGCATTTCATACTTTGCATGATTCCCATAATTGCGTGCACCATGTGCATTCCATGAATAACAATGCTCTACATATTTCTAGTGATGCATTACATCCTTTGAGTCTCCATTATGCCATACATAATAACAAACCTCTCATGATGGATGACATGTTTCTATATCACGCATCTCATTTATTTGAGCATTGGATATTTTGTGCTAACCAACACAAGCACGTGCGCATCATAATGGATGATGTGTATATCTACCATGCACACACAATTTTTCCTTTGCCTTTGTTTTGTGTAAGTACTCGTGTATACTTGTCAACCTCTCAATCCCAAGAGTTGACGAAACAAGCTCTTGAGAGCAACGATGACTTGGGATCCCGTGGACTATCCTTACCACTGTTCCCTTCGCGCAAGGACTACGCGCATCTCTTCTACTTGGCTCTCACACGACTGTGGGCTATTTACCACTTGTCACTTTATGCCCATACTATCGTGTTCACTTTGCATGTTATGCCTCTTCACATGATTTTTCCATGCAATTGTGACCCTTACTTGCATCTACCCATGATTCACCATTATGCTACTCCTATGTGTATTTGCATGCTTGGTGGAGATCCTTGTTGCTATTGCCATGTTTACTATGTGCTTCATGCTATTGTTGATTCTTGTGTTGTGAGAGTCATGATGTTCCATTACTATTTACATAGGACTTCTTGCCAATACATTGATGATATTTTTCTCATATCTTGCTTTCATGCTTGTGATATGTCATGTGCATTATTCATGCCCATTATTTGCACACATGACATGCTTGCCATGATTCCCTCTAGTATGTTGCATCTTTGCACTACTAGCTTGCTTGACTTGATCGCTATGATTGCTTGCTATGTTGCATCACCCATGTTCCACTCTTACTCACTTTCTTGAGTTGATTACATATATGTTCATGCCTCTCACATGATATATCTTGATCATTGTCTCTTATGTCCATTAGTTGCCTCTTTCATATCCACTTGTATTGAGTGCAACCATACTATGCTTATTGATCTTGGAGACTTTGACACCTTACTTGTGATGCATGCTTGTTTGATTGAGCCTATGTTATTTGGTTGTTCTCGCATCATATGCCTCCATACTATGAAATGCTCCCTTGTACTTTCTTATGATGAGCATGATGCATACACTTGTTGGGTATCTTACCACACGAATGATAGGTTTTGCACTTCCGCTAACCTCATTTGTTTTTCCGAGTGTTTGTCATGTTCTTTCATTTTGAAGGATTCACAAGGCGGTACCATCATGAGCCATATTGGTCATGCAAAGGTCTATATGATGCGCGACACCAACATTTTCGACATCCTCATAAAGGTGAACTCCTTCCCTTTGAGCCATCCTCAAATATGCATATTGGGCGGGTCATTATTTCATTGTTATTTCCTTCTTGTTGTCTACATGATACATCTCGCGAACGGAGGAGCGACATTGGAGATTGGCTCTATGGACCTTTACATTGAGGAGCCTCGGACTTATTGGATGCACCTTTGAACCTCCACTCATGCCACGACATCGATCATTGGTACACCAACACCTCCATATTTGTTGATTGTGTTCCCGCATGTCATGCTCGATGGACATATCATACTCACCGCAAATTTGCACCCTATGCATGGATTGACTCACATTATGCTTGCCTTGTTGCATCTATTTCCATGTCATCCATGATATATGAGCTTGTGCATTTCCTTAGCAAATTTGTTGTGATATACCTCGATGGCGTATTCATCCATAATGATCACATTGACCACTATCAATTGCATGATCACATACTCACATTGAGAACCAATTACCATGTTCATGCTTTTGATACACTGTCCCTTTATGACATCATTTTGCATAATGGTAGAATTTATAGCTTTGTGCACCATGATCCCATGAATGCTTTACATGTCATTTTACATCATTTGGATAAGCATATCGTGCCTTTTCACGAACAATTCCATTGGACGACCTCATGCTTACTTGATGGACACCTTGTGTGCGCTAACCATTGTATTTCCGAGTGTCGCTTGTGTTTGCTCTTATTGCATGTATACCACTTCGGAGACATCTTGGAGTACTTGGCTTGCGCAATGTCTTCAACTCTGTCCGACTACAAGTCCGTCAACGACAACCGTTTCCATGGTGATGAGGTTTTCGATCCGAGGTCGGATCTTTCCCAAGGAAGGGGAGATGATGCGGAGCATCCCACGTTCATTCCCATGTACACTCCGACTACTCTCCAAGCCCCAAGAGGATATGACGAGACCTCGAACATATGCCATTGGACACAAGGTGAACTCGCTCCTCTCTAAATCTTCACTTTCCACACGCGAGATATGGATGCTACCTCAAGCGCGAATCTTGTGCATACTCAGGTGCACCCGAGAAGACCATGGAGAGCCCAAGGACCAAGGCTAAGTGTGCGTGGGAGCGAAGGAAGAAGAGCCAACTGCTTCAACGACCGGACATCCAGCCCCAGCCCGGACATCCGGCCTGACCCGGACATCCGGCCCAACCCCCAGAAATCCGGCCTCCATCACAGAATGCATCTGGAAGTGACCCCCACAGCCCGGACATCCAGCCCCATGCCCCGGACATCCAGCCCTTCTCGTCGCCCCAGACATCCGGCCTCCTTGCCCGGACACCCGGCCCCGCCTGACTAGAGAGCACAGGAAATAGACAAGTCCAGCTCGGACATCCGGCTCCTCACGAGCCGCCGGACATCCAGCCCCCAGCTCGGACATCTGGCGGCTATCTGCGCACAGTGAATGGGCCAAGGGCCCATGTATCTCTTTCCCACTTACCCCTTCGTGGCTTAGACTATAAATAGACCACCCCCTCCTCCTAGTTAGGGTTAGCATTATGATCGCCCATCTCATACTTTGAGATAGAGCTTTGCTCATCCATCCAGATCTACTCCACCTCGAGGGTTTGACATCTCTTCGGAGAAGATCCACTTGGATTCAAGACCTCCTCTCGGAGAAGACCCTCTTCAAGACCTTCTCACGGAGAAGAACCGATTACCCTATGTATCGTCCCTTGTTGGATTCGGATCTTGTACCCTTTTGTGTTTCAAGGATCTAGCACATGCGTGACTATATTCTTGTTGGTTGAGTGTTTTCTCTTGTGTTTCCCTCGTGTTCCCCTTGTTTCTCCTCTCGTGTTCTTCGTGTTCTTGGCAGGATTCCCTCAAAACGTGAAAGATCGGGCATCTAGGGTTCTACCCTACATCAACTTGGCTCTCGGTGAAGACGACGTTGTTTCCTCCATTTTGAACCAGCCAGTTAGCTGCTGATGAACAGGACGACATCGCTGCCGTCTGTTGCCTCTCCATGTACACGAGCCCTGGCTGTACGTATGCGCGAGTACGTGTTAGAGACCCCACCCATATGTACATGCGTAGCCGTATTTAATTTCTTGCAGCGTGCTTGTACGTACGTGTACACGATATATATAGATGGGACTGTGTGACATGCTACGTCCACGCCTCTACCACGACACGTGCATCTCCTTACTCGAACATGGTTCATCGCCGCAGAGAGAACGAGACCCGTATGTATGTACACGATCGCGGCCAAACAGAGAACCCGACGTACGGTTCGACCCGGTGGGTCCCAGCTATCAGGGAGGATAAGGAGGCATTTCCTTCCATGCGAAAATATAGCTGGTGGGTCCCAGCTGTCAGGAAGGATAAGAAGGCACTTCCATCCGTGCGAAGATATAACTGGTGGGTCCCAACTGTCAGGGAGAAGAATCATTTTTTGCCTGTAATACAGACGCACTTCCTTGCGTACGAAGATGTAGCTAGTGGGTCCCAGCTGTCAGGGGGGAACGTTTTTTTGAGGCCCTTCCGGTAGGTCCCGCTATCAGGTGGAGGAATCATTATTTTGCGCGTAATAAGGAGGCACTTCCTTGCTGCGGCCGTTGACCTAGCTGTTAGCCTCTCCACGTACAGTCCTCTTCCGATGGAAGGCGTTCCTTGACCACGTTGACCACGCCACGTCGAGAGCACCAAGGCAGTGGACAACGACGATGCCTAAGATGGGAACGATCTGGAGTCATGGAACAAGGGGCACTCGAGTCCTTGGCGGAGGGGAGTACGAGGGACTTGTTCGGCTGCCGGGTGAGGCTGCCTTCGCCGGAGAATAACAGAAGGTGTGGGTGAGTATAGGTATGACCTGGCCACCATTCCAGGTAGAGTGGGGCGGCGAGGCCTGCGTGACAGCACAGCCGGCCACGGGAGGCAGATGCAGGTGCTCCAGCCGGTGATGGTTTTGGCGGCTGGAGCAGGAGCAACTAGATCAGAGATTGAAGTAGCATGATCATTGTTGGATATCAATCCAACGACTACAAATGTCAGAATAATTTGTTGACTCTTTTTTTAGACCATTAAATCGTTTTGTTCACTAAATGGACAACACCTTGCGCATGCTTCGTCTAGTGGGCCAACAAAGTCAGCTTTGAAAGCTGCGGCGGAATGCAGCCCATTTATTTAGGTTTTATAGCCCATTTCATTTTGTTTGCCAATACATCTATTTCTTGGGCTATGACTCAAAAAATAATCTATTTCCTGGGCTGGATAAAAATAATAATAGCCAATTTACTATTTTTGATAATTGTTTATCAAAAAAAAATACTATTTATGATAATTTACAACACATTTGATTATTTATTCGAATACACCTATTTACTAAGTTGGGTCAAAAATAATATTGCGTACATGCAGCGCATTTGTCATTTCTGATAATTTACAAGCCATTTGATTTTAGTAGAAATGGACCAATTTTCTGGGATGGGTAAAAAAACAATGATGGGCTGGACTGAGCATTTCGTATAAAAATAATATTGAGATACAAATATTATTAAAAAATTAAGTTGGGCTAGGTAATCTTAGTATATAAAAAATGAACTCGGCTGTGCATTGTATTAAAAGAAAGATAGGCTAGGCTGTGCTTATTTTAGGATATTGTTTACAATTGTCGCCCAGTTGCGTTGTGATGTTCAAAGAAAAGGCCTGTGCAGTATAGTACAACTTTACATGGCTACTCAGCCCACATTCAACGACGCCGGAAAGGCTCAAACAAGGCATCTATACAACTTTTTGAAGTCACTGAGCTCAATTAATAACTTAAGAAAAAAGTTAGAGTACAATGGAACCTAATTAAAAGTTGTCACGAGCGAAGAAATAATTCAACGGGTCCCACTTGTGTGTGTGTGTGTGTGTGTGAGAGAGAGAGAGAGAGAGAGAGCGACCCATCGGTTGATGCTCGTAAATACATCTTTCAGCCATATGCATCAATTGCCGATGCTTAATATAAACTTATATAGTTGACACAATCATATAGGACATCATAGCATACTGAACCTGCATACAAAAATTTCACGCATGTGGTACAATCAGGGTGGAAGCAGTGGATCTCTAGGGGTAAGGCTATGTTGAAACCAATGAACTCGTACATAATAGTTCATCGTCTTTATTAATGACGGGGAAATATCTTGAATGTTGTGCAAAAAAAAACAGACAAACAACACAATAAGTTCTGCTAGCACATTAAGTTGACGTACAACCCTTTCTAAAAAAAGTTCAGGTACAAAAATAGAACAGGTCACAATCAAATGTACTGGCACATCAGTGCTTGATAACCCACAAGTGTAGGGGATCGCAACAGCTTTCGAGGGTAGAGTATTCAACCCAAATTTATTGATTCGACACAAGGGGAGCGAAAGAATATTCTTAAGTATTAGCAATTGAGTTGTCAATTCAACCACACCTGGATAACTTAGTATCTGCAGCAAAGTATTTAGTAGCAAAGTAGTATGATAGTAATGGTAACAGTGGCAAAAGCAAAGATAGCAGTTTTGTAGTAATTGTAACAGTAGCAACGAAAAAGTAAATAAGCGAAGCACAATATGTGAAAAGCTCATAGGCATTGGATCAATGATGGATAATTATGTCAGATGCGATTCCTCATGTAATAGATATAATATAGGGTGACACAGAACTAGCTCCAGTTCATCAATGCAATGTAGGCATGTATTCCGAATATAGTCATACGTGCTTATGGAAAAGAACTTGCATGACATCTTTTGTCCTACCCTCCCGTGGCAGCGGGGTCCTAGTGGAAACTAAGGGATATTAAGGTCTCCTTTTAATAGAGAACCGGACCAAAGCATTAGCACTTAGTGAATACATGAACTCCTCAAACTACGGTCATCACCGAGAAGTATCCCGATTATTGTCACTTCGGGGTTGTCAGATCATAACACATAATAGGTGACTATAGACTTGCAAGATAGGATCAAGAACACACATATATTCATGAAAACATAATAGGTTCAGATCTGAAATCATGGCACTTGGGCCCTAGTGACAAGCATTAAGCATAGCAAAGTCATAGCAACATCAATCTCAGAACATAGTGGATACTAGGGATCAAACCCTAACAAAACTAACTTGATTACATGGTAAATCTCATCCAACCCATCACCGTCCAGCAAGCCTACAATGGAATTACTCACGCACGGCAGTGAGCATCATGAAATTGGTGATGGAGGATGGTTGATGATGACGACGGTGATGAATCCCCCTCTCCAGAGCCCCGAACGGACTCCAGATCAGCCCTCCCGAGAGAGATTAGGGCTTGGCAGCGGCTCCATATCGTAAAACACGATGAAACTTTCTCTTCGATTTTTTTCTCTGCGAAACGGAATATATAGAGTTGGAGTTGAGGTCGGTGGAGCATCAGGGGGCCCATGAGACAGGGGGCGCGCCCAGGGGGAGGGGGCGCGCCCCCACCCTCGTGGACAGGGTGTGGGCCCCCTGGCCTTGATTCTTTTGCCAATATTTTTTATATTTTCCAAAATTTATCTCCGTGGATTTTCAAGTCATTCCGAGAACTTCTAAAACTCCATGAAAGTCAGTTTTGGAATATATTAAAAATATTGAGCAAAGAAAGCACCAGAGGGGGGCCACCCACTGTCCACGAGGGTGGGGGGCGCGCCCTACCCCCTAGGCGCGCCCCCTGTCTTGTGGGCCACCTGGAAGCCCCCCAATGCCCATCTTCTGGTATAAGGTGTCTTTTTCCCTGGAAAAAAATCATAAGGAAGCTTTCGGGACGAAGCGCTACCGTCTCGAGGCGGAACCTGGGCGGAACCAATCTAGGGCTCCGGCGGAGCTGTTTTGTCGGGGAAACATCCCTGCGGGAGGGGGAAATCATCACCATCATCATCAACATCGATCCTCTCGCCGGGAGGGGGTCAATATCCATCAACATCTTCACCAGCACCATCTCCTCTCAAACCCTAGTTCATCTCTTGTATCCGATCTTTGTCTCAAAACCTCAGATTGGTACCTGTGGGTTGCTAGTAGTGTTGATTACTCCTTGTAGTTGATGCTAGTTGGTTTATTCGGTGGAAGATCATATGTTCAGATCCTTTATGCATATTAATACCACTCTGATTGTGAACATGAATATTATTTGTGAGTACATGGGAGAAGTCTTGTTATAAGTAGTCATGTGAATTTGGTATTCGTTCAATATTTTGATGAGATGTATGTTGCCTTTCCTCTAGTGATGTTATGTGAACGTTGACTACATGACACTTCACCATTGTTGGGGCCTAGGGGAAGGCATTGGGAAATAATAAGTAGATGATGGGTTGCTAGAGTGTAAGAAGCTTAAACCCTAGTTTATGCGTTGCTTCGTAAGGAGCTGATTTGGATCCATATGTTTCATGCTATGGTTAGGTTTACCTTAATTCTTATTTTGTAGTTGCGGATGCTTGCGAGAGGGGTTAATCATAAGTGGGATGCTTGTCCAAGGAAGGGCAGTACCCAAGCACCGGTCCACCCACATATCAAATTATCAAAGTACCGAACGCGAATCATATGAGCATGATGAAAACTAGCTTGACAATAATTCCCATGTGTCCTTGGGAGCGCTTTCCTTTATATAAGAGTTTGTCCAGGCTTGTCCTTTGCTACCAAAAGGATTGGGCCACCTTGCTGCACCTTGTTTAATTTTTTTACTTGTTACCCGTTACGAATTACCTTATCAGAAAACTATCTGTTACCGATAATTTCAGTGCTTGCAGAGAATACCTTACTGAAAACCGCTTGTCATTTCCTTTTGCTGCTGGTTGGGTTCGACACTCTTACTTATCGAAAGGACTACGATTGATCCCCTATACTTGTGGGTCATCAAGACTCTTTTCTGGCACCGTTGCCGGGGAGTGAAGCGCCTTTGGTAGGTGGGATTTGGTAAGGAAAAATTTATATAGTGTGCTGAAATTTACTGTCACTTGTTACTATGGAAAATAATCCTTTGAGGGGCTTGTTCGGGTATCTTCACCCGGACCAATAGAGCAAAGAGTTGCTCCTCAACCTACTGAAAATGTTTACTTTGAAATTCCTTCGGGTATGATAGCGAAACTGCTAGCTAATCCTTTTACAGGAGATGGAGCATTACATCCCGATATGCACCTAATCTATGTGGATGAAGTTTGCAGATTATTTAAGCTTGCAGGTAGACCCGAGGATGTTATCAAGAAGAAGGTCTTCCCTTTATCTTTGAAGGTAAAGGCATTGACATGGTTTAGGCTATGTGATGATATTGGATCAGAGAACTACAACCGATTGAAATTGGAATTTCATCAGAAGTTTGATCCTATGCATCTGGTTCATCATGATCGCGAGGCTTAAGTCAATATTATATTCATGCCCCAATCATGAGCTCTCAAGAGAAATTATTATTCAAAAATTTTATGTTCGGCTTTCTCTCAATAATCGCTCCATGCTTGATACTTCTTGTACTGGTTCTTTTATGATGAAGACTATTGAATTCAGATGGGATTTATTGGAAAGAATTAAACGCAACTCCAAAGATTGGGATCTCGACGAAGGTAAGGAGTCAGGTATAACACCTAAGTTTGATTGTGTTAAATCTTTTATGGATACCAATGTTTTTGTGAATTTAGCACTAAATATGGACTTGACTCTGAGATAGTAGCTTCTTTCTGTGAATCATTTGCTACTCATGTTGATCTCCCTAAGGAGAAGTGGTTTAAATATCATCCTCCCATTGAAGTAAAAGTAGTTGAACCTATGAAAGTTGTAGAAAAGACTATGACTTATAATGTTGATCCTATTGTTCCTACTGCTTATATCGAGAAACCACCTTTCCCTGTTAGAATAAAGGATCATGCTAAAGCTTCAGCTGTGGTTCATAAGAGTAATGCTAGAACACTTACACCCCCCGAGCAAATTAAAGTTGAACCTATTATTGCTATGGTTAAACATCTCTTGGTCGATAATATTGATGGGCATGTTATTTACTTCTGTGATGAAGCTGCTAGAATTGCTAGACCTGATACTAAACATAAACATAGACCTATTGTAGGCATGCATATTGTTTTTGTTAAAATAGGAGATCATTGTTATCATGGATTATGTGATATGGGTGCTAGTGCTAGTGCAATAGCTCATTCCTTATACAAAGAAATTATGCATGATATTGCACCTGCTGAGATAGAAGATATTGATATTGTTGTTACTATTAAGCTTGCCAATAGAGATACTATTTCACCAAGTGGGATTGTTAGAGATGTTGAAGTCTTGTGTGGGAAAGTTAAATATCCTACTGCTTTTCTTGTTCTTGGTTCCCCACAAGATGACTCTTGTCCCATTATATTTTGTAGACCCTTCCTGAATACTGTTAATGCTAATATAGACTGCGAAAAAGATATTGTTACTGTTGGTTTAGGGGATATGTCTCATGATTTTAATTTTGCTAAATTCCGTAGACAACCCCATGATAAAGAATTGCCTAGTAAAGATGAAATTATTGGTCTTGCTTCTATTGCCGTGCCTCCTAATGATACTTTAGAACAGTATTTGCAAGACCATGAAAATGATATGTTTATGAATGAAAGAAGGGAAATAGATGAAGTATTCTTTAAACAGGGACCCATTTTGAAACACAACTTGCCTGTTGAAATCCTAGGGGATCCCCCTCCACCCAAGGGTGATCCCGTGTTTGAGCTTAAACCTTTACCTGATACTCTCAAATATGCTTATCTTCATGAAAAGAAGATATATCCTATTATTATTAGTGCTAACCTTTCAGGGCAGGAAGAAGAGAAATTATTGAAAACTCTGAAGAAGCACCGTGCTGCTATTGGATATACTCTTGATGATCTTAAGGGCGTTAGCCCCTCTCTATGCCAGCACAAAATAAAATTGGAGAAGGACACTAAACCAGTTGCTGATCACCAACGATTGTTAAACCCTAAGATGAAAGAAGTGGTAAGAAATGAAATACTAAAGCTTCTAGAGGCAGGTATAATTTATCATGTTGCTGATAGTCAGTGGGCAAGTCCCGTCCATTGTGCCCCTAAGAAGGGAGGTATTACTGTTGTTCCTAATGATAAAGACGAATTGATCCCACAAAGAATTATAACAGGTTATAGAATGGTAATTGATTTTCACAAATTAAATAAAGCTACTAGAAAAGATCATTACCCTTTACCTTTTATTGATCAAATGCTAGAAAGACTATCCAAACATCCACATTTTTGCTTTCTAGATGGTTATTCTGGTTTCTCTCAAATACCTGTGTCAAAAGAGGATCAGGATAAGACCACTTTTACTTGCCCTTTCGGTACCTTTGCTTATAGATATGCCTTTTGGTTTATGTAATGCACCTGCTACCTTTCAAACATGTATGACTACTATATTCTCTGACTTTTGTGAAAAGATTGTTGAGGTTTTCATGGATGATTTTTCCGTGTATGGAACTTCTTTTGATGATTGCTTAAGCAACCTTGATCGTTTTTTGCAGAGATGTGAAGAAACCAATCTTGTCTTGAATTGGGAGAAGTGCCACTTTATGGTTAATGAAGGTATTGTCTTGGGGCATAAGATTTCTGAAAGAGGTATTGAAGTTGATAAAGCTAAAGTTGATGCTATCGAAAAGATGTCGTGTCCCAAGGACATTAAAGGTATAAGAAGTTTCCTTGGTCATGCCAGTTTTTATAGGAGGTTCACTAAAGACTTCTAAAAAATTTCTAGGCCTCTGACTAATCTATTACAAAAAGATGTTCCTTTTGTCTTTGATGATGATTTTTTAGAATCATTTGAAATACTTAAGAAAGCCTTGATTTCTGCGCCTATTGTTCAGCCTCCTGATTGGAATCTACCCTTTGAAATTATGTGCGATGCTAGTGATTATGCTGTAGGTGATGTTATAGGACAAAGAGTTGATAAGAAATTAAATGTTATCCAATATGCTAGTAAAACTCTAGGCAGTGCCCAAAGAAATTATGCTACCACTGAAAAAGAATTTTTAGCAGTTGTGTTTGCTTGTGATAAGTTTAGACCTTATATTGTTGATTCCAAAGTAACTGTTCACACTGATCATGCTGCCATTAAATACCTTACGGAAAAGAAAGATGCTAAACCTAGACTTATTAGATGGGTTCTCTTGCTACAAGAATTTGATTTGCATATTATTGACAGAAAGGGAGCTGAGAACCCCGTTGCAGACAACTTGTCTAGGTTAGATAATGTTCTTGATGACCCACTACCCATTGATGATAGCTTTCCTGATGAACAATTAGCTGTCATAAATGCTTCTCGTACTGCTCCATGGTATGCTGATTATGCTAATTACATTGTTGCTAAATTTATACCACCTAATTTCACATACCAGCAAAAGAAAAAGTTTTTCTATGATTTAAGACATTACTTTTGGGATGACCCACACCTTTATAAAGAAGGAGTTGATGGTGTTATTAGACGTTGCGTACCTGAGCATGAATAGGAATAGATCCTACGCAAGTGTCACTCTGAGGCATATGGAGGACACCACGCTGGAGATAGAACTGCACATAAGGTATTGCAATCCGGTTTTTATTGGCCTACTCTCTTCAAAGATGCCCGTAAGTTTGTCTTGTCATGTGATGAGTGTCAAAGAATTGGTAATATTAGTAGACATCAAGAAATGCATATGAACTATTCACTTGTTATTGAACCATTTGATGTTCGGGGCTTTGATTATATGGGACTGTTTCCTTCCTCTAATGGGTATACACATATTTTAGTTGCTATTGATTACGTTACTAAGTGGGTAGAAGCTATTCCAACTAGTAGTGCTGATCATAACACTTCTATTAAGATGCTTAAAGAAGTTATTTTTCCGAGGATTGGAGTCCCTAGATATTTAATGACTGATGGTGGTTCACATTTTATTCATGGTGCTTTTTGTAAGATGCTTGCCAAGTATGATGTTAACCATAGAATTGCATCTCCTTACCATCCACAGTCTAGCAGTCAAGTAGAATTGAGCAATAGAGAGCTTAAATTAATTTTGCAAAAGATTGTTAATAGATCTAGAAAGAATTGGTCCAAGAAACTTGATGATGCATTATGGGCCTATAGAACTGCATATAAAAATCCTATGGGTATGTCTCCGTATAAAATGGTTGTGGAAAACCATGTCACTTACCTCTCGAACTAGAACATAAGGCATATTGGGCCATCAAAGAGCTCAATTATGATTTCAAACTTGCCGGTGAGAAGAGGCTATTTGACATTAGCTCACTTGATGAATGGAGAACCCAGGCCTATGAGAATGCCAAACTGTTTAAAGAAAAAGTTAAAAGATGGCATGACAAAAGGATACAAAAGCGTGAATTTGATGTAGGTGATTATGTTTTGCTATACAACTCTCGTTTAAGATTTTTTGCAGGAAAACTTCTCTCTAAATGGGAAGGTCCTTACATTATCGAGGAGGTCTATCGTTCCGGTGCCATAAAAATCAACAACTTTGAAGGCACGAATCCGAAGGTGGTGAACCGTCAAAGAATCAAACATTATATCTCCGGTAATACCATAAAGTTGAAACCAATGTTATTGATACCGTAACCCCAAAGGAGTACATAAGGGACACTTTCCAGAACATTTCAGGCTCCAAAAAGGAATAGGTATGTGGTACGGTAAGTAAACCGACTCCAAAACAGTTCTAATAGCAATTTTTCTCTGTTTTAGAATATTTAAGAAAATAGGAAAATAAGAAGTAGTTCGGAAAGGACACGAGGCGTCCACGAGGGTGGAAGGCGCGCCATACCCCTTGGGCGCGCCCCCTGCCTCGTGGGCACCTCGTGTGTCCTCCGGACTCCGTTTTCTTGCACGATACTTCTTTTGGTCGGTAAAAATTCATTATATAATATCCCGAAGGTTTTGACCACCGTACCACGACAAAATCCTCTGCTTTTGTTTCGAGTTATTTTTCTAATAGATCTAGATCACCATGACGTCTTCAAGCGCCTCCAAGGACAAGTTTTTTGAGAAGGTCATCAACCCCTACCTTGCGGAGGTGCTGCAACACCCTCAAACCATTGAGATGTGTGAGGGGGTGCTACACATCCGCGCTGTTGAGGGACCAAGGAGGACCGGAAGCATGGAGACAAGACTCGAAGAAATGGAGCAACAAGTTTTCAAGTGCCAAGGGATGGTGGAATGCGAACTCAACGCTAATCACATGATGATTGCAGAGTTCACCAACAACCACAAGCTGGATGCCAAGAACATTGGGGAGACCATCTTCAAGCTTCACGAGAAGATCGAGCACCTCCAAGCCCAGATCTATGACTTGCAAAACCAAAACTGTGAGTATGAATATAGATTCAAGAGGATGAGTTTGGCTGCAGATTTGAGGATCCCGGAGACTCGATCATCCTTCTATGATGGTGAGCCTATGCCTTGGAAGATGGACGACAATCCTACATCATTAAAAACTCCAACATCACCACCCCCAAAGAAAGAGACATAAACACATGGGCATGGGCACTCCCCTTGGCAACTGCCAAGCTTGGGGGAGGTGCCCCGGTATCGTATCACCATCACACTTCTATCTTTACGGTTTTTCTTGGTTCAATCCTTTTGGTTATATCTTGATCTAGTAGAATAAAGTTTAGTATGATCTAGCTTTGAGTTTGTGTTGATCCCTATCTATGTAATTGATACGTCTCCAACGTATCTATAATTTTTTATTGTTCCATGCTATTATATTATCTGTTTTGGAAGTTTAATGGGCTTTATTATGCACTTTTATATTTTTTTGGGACTAACCTATTCACCAAAGGCCTAGTGCAAATTGCTGTCTTTTGCCTATTTCAGTGTTTCGCAGAAAAGGAATATCAAACGGAGTCCAAACGGAATGAAACTTTTGGGAGAATTGTTTTTGGAACAAACATAATCCAGGAGACTTGGAGTGGACGTTAAGGAAGCAACGAGGCGGCCACGAGGTAGGAGGGCGCGCCGAGGGGGGTAGGGGTGCGCTGATAAGTCTCTGTCGTATCTATAATTTTTGATTGTTCCATGCCAATATTCTACAACTTTCATATACTTTTGGCAACTTTTTATACTATTTTTTGGGACTAACATATTAATCCAGTGCCCAATGCCAGTTCCCGTCTGTTGCATGTTTTATGTTTCGCAGAAACCCCATATCAAATGGAGTCCAAACGGGATAAAAACAGACGTAGAATTATTTTGGAATATTTGTGATTTTTGGGAAGTAAAATCAACGCGAGACGGTGCCCGAGGTGGCCACGAGATAGGGGCCCACGCCCACTCCAGGTGGGCGCGCCCCCCACCCTAGTGGGCCCCTCGTAAGGCGGTTGATGCCCTTCTTTGTCCGCAAGAAATCTATTTTTTGGAAAAAGATCTGGGCGAAGGTTTCAATCCAATCGGAGTTACGGATCTCCGGATATAAAAGAAACGGTGTCAGGGCAGAATCCCAGAACGAAGAAACAGAGAGAGACAGAGAGATAGATCCAATCTCGGAGGGGCTCTCGCCCCTCCCACACCATGGGAGCCAAGGACCAGAGGGGAAACCCTTCTCCCATCTAGGGAGGAGGTCAAGGAAGAAGAAGAAGAAGGGGGGCTCTCTCCCCCTTGCTTCCGGTGGCGCCGGAGCGCTGCCGGGGGCCATCATCATCGCCGCAATCTTCACCAACACCTCCGCCATCTTCACCAACATCTCCACCACCTTCCCCCTTCTATATTCAGCGGTCCACTCTCCCGCAACCCGCTGTACCCTCTACTTGAACATGGTGCTTTATGCTTCATATTATTATCCAATGATGTGTTGCCATCCTATGATGTCTGAGTAGATTTTCGTTGTCCTATCGGTGATTGATGAATTGCTATGATTGGTTTGAGTTGCATGTTCTATTATTGGTGCTGTCCTATGGTGCTCTCCGTGTCGCGCAAGCATGAGGGATCCCCGCTGTAGGGTTTGCAATATGTTCATGATTTGCTTATGGTGGGTGGCATGAGTGATAGAAGCACAGACCCGAGTAAGTAGATTGTTTGCGTATGGGATAAAGGGGACTTGATACTTTAATGCTATGGTTGGGTTTTACCTTAATGAATCTTTAGTAGTTGCGGATGCTTGCTAGAGTTCCAATCATAAGTGCATATGATCCAAGTAGAGAATGTATGTTAGCTTATGCCTCTCCCTCAAATAGAATTGCAATAGTGATTACCGGTCTAGTAACGTAGTCAATTGCTTAGGGACAATTCCACAACTCCTACCACCACTTTTCCACACTCGCTATATTAACTTTATTGCTTCTTTATCTAAACAGCCCTAGTTTATATTTACGTGCTCTTTATTATCTTGCAAACCTATCCAACAACACCTACAAAGTACTTCTAGTTTCAAACTTGTTCTAGGTAAAGCAAACACTAAGCGTGCGTAGAGTCGTATCAGTGGCAGATAGGACTTGAGAGGGTATTTGTTCTACCTTTAGCTCCTCGTTGGGTTCGACACTCTTAATTATCAAAAGAGGCTACAATTATCGCCTACACTTGTGGGTTATCAAGACCTTTTTCTGGCGTCGTTGTCGGGGAGTCATAGCGTGGGGTGAATATTCTCGTGTGTGCTTGTTTGTTTTATCACTAAGTAATTTTTATTTGCTATTCTTAGTTGTTTTATATCTTTAGTTATGGGTAGGAAACGCAAAATACCAAAAAAATTAGTTGTACCTACTGCACCAATTGTTGAAGAACCACTCAAATCTATCACACTATTGAAGCTTTTTACTTGGATCATCTTCGATCCCTTTGTGCTCGTGCTGAAACCCCAACTAGCTTAGTTGAGGGCAAATCTTTAGATGAGCATGCTTGTTATGTGCGACACAGTATATCTGAAAAAGGGAAACTTTTATTGGATCAAAAATTCATCGTTTGCAATGCTATGCTTGGAATTTATGTGAAATATATGATATTACTTGTTGTTCTGAAAACCCTAAGAAACACCTTCCCTACCAATGTGAGTTTATTGATAATGGAGTCGTATCTTCGTATGCTAAGGGTGTTTATAATTACTATGATGTTCAACAAATTGAAGAATTTTTTGCTTTTAAGAGTGCTTATGAAATTGCTTCTTTGATTGAAAAGTATGATGCTACTCTCTACAAATCTAATTTTTTTGCCATACTTGAATATTGTTATGATAATTATGCTTCTAATGCCTATGTTAAACTATATATTGAGAAATTCTCCGCTGTCCAAGAAGAGATTAATATTTTGTAGGAAGCTATGGAAGAAGAAATTGATGAAACTGTGAGCTCATTGGATGAAAAAGATGATGAGGAGAGCGAAGAACAAAAGGAGGAAGAGCAGATTGATCACCCGTGCCCACCTTCTAATGAGAGTAACTCTTCAACTCATACATTGTTTAATTCCCCTTCATGCTTACCGAAGGATGAATGCTATGATGATTGCTATGATCCCGTTGATTCTCTTGAAATATCCCTTTTTGATGATGCTTGCTATGCTTGTGGCCAAGATGCCAATATGAACTATGCTTATGGAGATGAACTTGCTATAGTTCCTTATGTTAAACATGAAATTGTTGCTATTGCACCCACGCATGATAGTCCTATTATCTTTTTGAATTCTCCCAACTACACTATATCGGAGAAGTTTGTGCTTATTAAGGATTATATTGATGGGTTGCCTTTTACCATTGCACATGATGATTTAGATAGATATAATATGCATGTTCTTGCTGCTCCTAGTTGCAATTATTATGAGAGAGGAACTATATCTCCGCCTCTGTATGTTTCCAATACGATAGAATTGCAAGAAACTGCTTATACTATGCATTGGTGTAACACCCCGGTGTAATGATGCTACAGTAACCCCTGGGGTTAAGTTAATCTTTTTGCTAAACATGTTCCTGTTCATAATTGTCTCCTTTCTCTTTTAAATTCCAGTTGAATTCAAATTCAAATTTTGTCTGAAATTCAAAATGCTCAGACATGAAAACAAAAATGTTCATCATGTGCAGAATAATCCACAACTACTATTGGTGGTGAACCAACATTTTTGCAAAAAGGTTTGAGTGGCCTAAGCTACTTCAAACAGTGGCCTAAGAAATAAATTAAATGCCTTTTTAATTTATGAAAATGGCAAACTATTTCTAAAGCCTCACAATCTTTTTTTTGGCAGTGCCTAATAATTCTTTGAGATTATTTTGTCCAATGGCATAATCTTTTGCAAAGTCTTTATTGGCTAAAAGAAAAAGAAAAGAAAATGCAAAAGCTGTTTAAAAAAAAGGAAAAGAAGAAGGGGTGGGAGAGCCCTGGCCTCCCCTTGGGCCTCGGCGACCCACAACCTCCTGCCCCCCTGCCCCTGGGCCTAAGGCCGCAGAGACAGGCCCAGCTGGCCGTCGGCCCATCCCAGCCGGCCCACTCCCCCTTTCCTGTCGCTCTCCCCCCTTCTCCTGTTCCTCCGACCGGGCGAGGCAGAGCGTGCCCGTCCCCGCCGGACCCGCCTCGCCGGCATCGCCCGAGCGAGGGGATAAGGCTTGCGCCTCCTCACCTCCTCGATCCCCGCCTCCACTTGCACCACCCACTCCACCTGCTCTTTCCCCCACCCTGTCTCGCTCGCCCGCCTCTCCCGAGCGCGCTCGCCGCCGTTCTCCGTCGTCACCGTGGCCACAGCCACCGCCTCGCTCCGCCGTCTTGTCGTGAAGCTCCGCCAGGGTCGACTCCGTCGTCTGGTGCCCCCAGGTGGAGCTGGGAAGCACCGCTGACGTCGCACGAGCTCGTCCCCTTCCGCCCTTGTCGCCGGCGAGATCCCTCGAATTCCGGCTTCCCCTGCGCTCCTAAACTACCAAGGGCCATCGGCGTGCCGCTCGGTGAGCTCTCCTACCTTCTCCCTCTCCTTGCCTACTTGGCGCGCCCCCTAGCTGCTTCCCCACGTGCGCCCGAATGCAGCGCCGCGGAGCTCGTCGCCGGCGAGACTCCGGTGACCTTTTGGTCACGGGCTCAAGCCCGTTGGACTCGCCGCACCACGGGGATCCTCCCCAGCCCTTCCTTTCGTTCCGTAGCACGCTGCTTCGCCTTCGCCATCACACGCCCGAAGGTCGTCGCCGCCTTTTCCGTCGCCAGCGATGCTCCGGTCGTCCCCGACGCCAGTCATCGTCACCATCGAGTGCGCGGTGCCGGGCCGCGCCCTTAGGTCCAAGCCGTAGGTCCGGAGGCCCCCTGTAGCGCGGCTCCGGCCAACTCTGGCGAGGCGCCGCCGTCGCCTTGGTCGCCGGAGCCCTCCCCGGCGCAGCCACCAACATGGATGCGTGGGCCCCATCACCTGAGTCACTGACGCTGGGCCCCACGGGACCCTGTTGACTGGTTTGACCAGTCAACATGCTGACTGGGCTTCTCTGTAACACTGACGTGCGGGCCCCACCACGTAATTAGATTAACTAAACCGGTTTTATAAATAAAACTAATTAGTTAACCTAACCAGTCACTGACTGCTGGGGCCCACGCCCCCTAACTAACCCTGTTAGCTTAGTTAAGCCTCTGTTAGACAGAGAGGCTGACAGGTGGGTCCCACCTGTCAGTTTGACTGGTCAGCAGAGCTGACGCAATGCTGACGTCACTACTGGCGCAATAAACCTTTTCTGCTTTTAAAATAATTCAGAAATTGGTTTAAACTTTGAAAATCCGTAACTTTTAAACCGTAGCTCGGATGAAAATGTTTTCTATATGAAAGTTGCTCAGAAAAATCCAACGAATCCGAATATGCGGTCCGTTCATCTGTCACATGCCCCTAGCATGCTGAACATGGAACTTTCCCCCTCCGGTCATCTGTCTGACACAGGTCCGGAACCGGGAACACCTTCCCGGTTGTTTTCCCCCTTCACCTATAACGTCTAGGACCGCGTTAGAGCACGCTTAGCGCTACGTATCGTCATGTCATGCTTAGTGTTACCTCTGTTTGCTATGTATTTACTGTTTCTTCCCCCTCTTCTCTCCGGTAGACCCCGAGGCCGCTGATGCCCCGGTGATCGACTACGTCGTCGACAACGACCCCTCCTTGCCAGATCAACCAGGCAAGCCCCCCCTTTGATCATCCCGATATCGCCCATTCCATTCTCTCATGCTTGCATTAGATTTTGCTATTGTTATTGTTTGCTCCTATTCTGATGCATAGCCTCCTTTTGTAACCTGCTTATTGTTACCTTACCGGCTTATCCTAAACTGCTTAGTATAGGTTGGTTAGTGATCCATCAGTGACCCCCACCTTGTCCTTGTTGCCCCTGCTTCATCATTGAAGACCCGATCAACGGGATCGAAGACCAGGCCCCTGCACCGCACATCACTTTCCCCTTAGTTGCTCGACACTACTGGGATACTATCGAGTGCCGAGGGTGAGACCTCTACAACACTTCTGATGTTAACCCTGTAGTGTAGCTATTCGGTCGTGGTCATCGAGGGTGATTTCCTCTTTAACCACTTCCGATACGACTCTGTCGTGCAACCCCTCAAGTGTGAACCTCGAGGGTGATTCCTCTATGTTCACCTTGATGATTACATTGAGTGGAACCCACCGAGGGTGATTCCTTGGGTTTTCCTCTTGATGTTTGGACACACGGATACTTGGACTTTACAACTGTTACTTGGAAAGTGATGTGGAGACGGGTTGACCTGGAAGGTGCCCGTGAGATAATTACGAGGCGTGGCCGGGCATTCTTAGCCCTTGCCGCAAGTCCTCGAGACGGGGCAACGGGGTCACCTCTTTCGTGAGTCTCTGCTTGTTACCGCGCGTTCCTAATCCACTACGATTTGGATATTTGATCCGAGGGGCCTCTGGCCTGATAGCACTAACCATCACGTGGGCATAGTATGGGCGTTCTGCGTCGTATGCATCAGCCGAAGCTTAATAGACGTCAGCGACGGAGCGGCGCGCGCCGGGTTGGACTGGTAAGCTCCTGCCTTTTTAGGGAGGTAGCTAGGTCTGCTCACCGGCCGCGTTCGCAACGTGCAGGAGTTTCCGGGGAGATGGCCCATGACCCCTGGGGGCATAGGTTTAGTCCGGCGTGCTGACCTCTCTGTTAAGTCTAGGTCGGGTTGCGGCGTATTGTTTGGCCGAGGCCGGGCATGACCCTGGAAAGTGTGTCCGGCCGGAGTCAATCGAGCGTGGTGGGTAAGTTGGTGCACCCCTGCAGGGAAGAACTAATCTATGCATAGCCTGTCCTACGGTAACGGACACTTGGAGTTGTATCCCGATCGATACAACTAGAACTGGATACTTGTGATGAGAACTGGATGGTGATGAGGACTTGATTGTGATGATAACTGGATAGTATGGCTCTGGGATTGCTTTCTCGCAGGGAGTCGAGAAAGGATCTCTGGCCGAGGTTGATAACACTACTACCGCTTTACATTATGCTACTCTACTCCCTCCTGTTTGCTGCAAGATGGTGGTTTCCAGAAGATGCTAGTCTTCGATAGGACTAGGCCTTCTCCCTATTCTGGCATTTCTGCAGCCCAGTCCACATATACAGCCTTCCTTTGATAATGTTGCATATGTAGTGTAGATCCTTGCTTGCGAGTACTTTGGATGAGTACTCACGGTTGCTTTGCTCCCCTTTTCCCCCTTCTTTCTTCTTTCTGGTTGTTGCAACCAGATGGTGGAGTCCAGGAGCCAGATGCCACCTTTGACGACTGCTGCTACCCCGAGGGTGCCTACTACCACGTGACGGACGCCGACGACCAAGAGTAGTTAGGAGGCTCCCAGGCAGGAGGCCTTGCCTTTTCGATCGTAGATGCTTTTGTGCTAGCCTTCTTAAGGCAAACTTGTCTAACTTATGTCTGTACTCAGATATTGTTGCTTCCGCTGACTCGTTTGTATTCAAGCTGATGTATTCGAGCCCTCGAGGCCCCTGGCTTGTAATATAAAGCTTGTATTATTTTAATTTGTGTCTAGAGTTGTGTTGTGATATCTTCCCGTGAGTCCTTGATCTTGATCGTACACATTTGCATGTATGATTAGTGTACGATTGAATCGAGGGCGTCACAATTGGCCTTTACTATGTGTGCATGAATTGTTCTTTTATGACATGCCGATGCATAGGAAGAGAGTTAGACTTCGTCGTTGCTTGATATATATTACTTTTTGCTCACTACTAAATTACAAATCATTTTTGATTAAAATTGGCTTTGATATACCTTGGGATCCAGGTGGATTCATTACTTGAGCACTATATGCCTAGCTTAATGGCTTTAAAGAAAGCGCTGCCAGGGAGACAATCCAGAAGTTTTAGAGAGTCATTTATTTCTGTTGAGTGCTTTTATATAGTCATAAAACAAAAAGAATAAAGAGGGGAACCTAAAAAATTTTCAAAAAGGAAAGTGAAAGTGAGAAAGACAAGCATTGTTGAAGTGGGAGCTAGCCTTGAACTTTGTTCATGCTCACGGAAACTTTGTGAATCTTAATTACAGAAACTTTTCATGAAAAATAATTATCCCCTTGTATAATTCCAATGTATTATAAAAATAATGTGCCAAGGTTTGCCTTCAGGATGTTTACAATGCCTGTTGGTTTGTACGGTGGAGGACAGAAACTTTGGCTGTAGTGCGTGATTTTACTCTTGCAGGAAAACTTCTCTCTAAATGGGAAGGTCCTTACATTATCGAGGAGGTCTATCGTTCCGGTGCCATAAAAATCAACAACTTCGAAGGCACGAATCCGAAGGTGGTGAACAGCCAAAGAATCAAACATTATATCTCCGGTAATACCGTAAAGTTGAAACCAATGTTATTGATACCATAACCCCAGAGGAGTACATAAGGGACACTTTCCAGAACATTCAGGCTCCAAAAAGGAATAGGTATGTGGTACGGTAAGTAAACCGACTCCAAAACAGTTCTAATAGCAATTTTTCTCCGTTTTAGAATATTTAAGAAAATAGGAAAATAAGAAGTAGTCCGGAAAGGACACGAGGCGTCCACGAGGGTGGAAGGCGTGCCATACCCCCCTGGGCGCGCCCCCTACCTCGTGGGCATCTCGTGTGTCCTCCGGACTCCGTTTTCTTGCACGATACTTCTTTTGGTCGGTAAAAATTCATTATATAATCTCCCGAAGGTTTTGACCATCGTACCATGACAAAATCCTCTGCTTTTGTTTCGAGTTATTTTTCTAACAGATCTAGATCACCATGACGTCTTCAAGCGCCTCCAAGGACAAGTTTTTTGAGAAGGTCATCAACCCCTACCTCGCGGAGGTGCTGCAACACCCTCAAACCATTGAGATGTGTGAGGGGGTGCTACACATCCGTGCTGTTGAGGGACCAAGGAGGACCGGAAGCATGGAGACAAGACTCGAAGCAATGGAGCAACAAGTTTTCAAGTGCCAAGGGATGGTGGAATGCGGACTCAATGCTAATCACATGATGATTGCAGAGTTCACCAACAACCACAAGCTGGATGCCAAGAACATTGGGGAGACCATCTTCAAGCTTCACGAGAAGATCGAGCACCTCCAAGCCCAGATCTATGACTTGCAAAACCAAAACTGTGAGTATGAATATAGATTCAAGAGGATGAGTTTGGCTGCAGATTTGAGGATCCCAGATACTCGATCATCCTTCTATGATGGTGAGCCTATGCCTTGGAAGATGGACGACAAGCCTACATCATTAAAAACTCCAACATCACCACCCCCAAAGAAAGAGACATAAACACATGGGCATGGGCACTCCCCTTGGCAACTGCCAAGCTTGGGGGAGGTGCCCCGGTATCGTATCACCATCACACTTCTATCTTTACGGTTTTTCTTGGTTCGATCCTTTTGGTTATATCTTGATCTAGTAGAATAAAGTTTAGTATGATCTAGCTTTGAGTTTGTGTTGATCCCTATCTATGTAATTGATACGTCTCCAACATATCTATAATTTTTGATTGTTCCATGCTATTATATTATATGTTTTGGAAGTTTAATGGGCTTTATTATGCACTTTTATATTTTTTTTGGGACTAACCTATTAACCGAAGGCCTAGTGCAAATTGCTGTTTTTTACCTATTTTAGTGTTTCGCAGAAAAGGAATATCAAACGGAGTCCAAACGGAATGAAACCTTTGGGAGAACTGTTTTTGGAACAAACCCAACCCAGGAGACTTGGAGTGGACGTTAAGGAAGCAACGAGGCGGCCACGAGGTAGGAGGGCGCGCCGAGGGAGGGGGGTAGGGGTGCCCTGATACATCTCCGTCGTATCTATAATTTTTGATTGTTCCATGGCAATATTCTACAACTTTCATATACTTTTGGCAACTTTTTATACTATTTTTTGGGACTAACATATTGATCCAGTGCCCAGTGCCAGTTCCCGTCTGTTGCATGTTTTATGTTTCGCAGAAACCCCATATCAAACAGAGTCCAAACGGGATAAAAACAGACGTAGAATTATTTTGGAATATTTGTGATTTTTGGGAAGTAAAATCAACGCGAGACGGTGCCCGAGGTGGCCACGAGATAGGGGCCCACGCCCACTCCAGGTGGGCGCGCCCCCACCCTTGTGGGCCCCTCGTAAGGCAGTTGATGCCCTTCTTTGTCCGCAAGAAAGCTATTTTTTGGAAAAAGATCTGGGCGAAGGTTTCAATCCAATCGGAGTTACGGATCTCCGGATATAAAAGAAACGGTGTCAGGGCAGAATCCCAGAATGCAGAAACAGAGAGAGACAGAGAGATAGATCCAATCTCGGAGGGGCTCTCGCCCCTCCCACGCCAAGGGAGCCGAGGACCAGAGGGGAAACCCTTCTCCCATCTAGGGAGGAGGTCAAGGAAGAAGAAGAAGAAGGGGCTCTCTCTCCCCCTTGCTTCCGGTGGCGCCGGAGCGCTGCCGGGGGCCATCATCATCGCCGCAATCTTCACCAACACCTCCGCCATCTTCACCAACATCTCCACCACCTTCCCCCTTCTATATTCAGCGGTCCATTCTCCCGCAACCCGCTGTACCCTCTACTTGAACATGGTGCTTTATGCTTCATATTATTATCCAATGATGTGTTGCCATCCTATGATGTCTGAGTAGAATGGTAGGCATCCAAGTTGGGTATAATAAAAACTATCATAGAAAGTGGATTAGATGCTATGATCAATTTGATACTTGATAATTTTTTTGAGATATGCAGGTAGTGATATTAAAGTCATGCTAGTTGGGTGATTATGAATTTAAAGAATGCTTGTGTTGAAGTTAGCAAGTACCGTAGCATGCACGTATGGTTAACATTGTGTAACAAATTTGAAACATGAAGTGTACTTGGATTGTGCATCCTTATGAGTGGCGGTCGGGGACGAGCGATGGTCTTTTCCTACCAATCTATCCCTCTAGGAGCATGCGCGTAGTGCTTGGTTTTTGATGACTTCTAAATTTTTGCAATAAGTATATGAGTTCTTTTGACTAATGTTGAGTCCATGGATTATACGCACTCTTACCTTTCCACCATTGCTAGCCTCTTTGGTACCGTGCATTGCCCTTTCTCACCTTGAGAGTTCATGCAAACTTGGCCGGTGCATCCAAACCCCGTGATATGATACGCTCTATCACACATAAACCTCCTTATATCTTCCTCAAAACAGCCACCATACCTATCTATTATGGCATTTTCATAGCCATTCCGAGATATATTGCCATGCAACTTTCCACCGTTCCGTTTATCATCATGACATACATTACTTTTTTCATATTGCCATTGCATGATCATGTAGTTGACATCGTATTTGTGGCAAAGCCACCATGCATAATTTTTCATACATGTCACTCTTGATTCATTGCACCATCCCGGTACACCGCCACAGGCATTCATATAGAGTCATATCTTGTTCTAGTTTCGAGTTGTAATTCATATGTTGTAATCAATAAAAGTGTGATGATCATCATTATTAGAGCATTGTCCCAAAGAAAAAAAGGGGAAAAAAGGAAAGGCCAAAAAAAAGGCCAAAGGAAAAAAAGGAAAAAAAGAAAAAAAGAAAAAAAGAGAGAAAGAAAAAAAAGAAAAAAGAAAATAAAGAAAAAGGGGCAATGTTACTATCTCTTTTTCCACACTTGTGCTTCAAAGTAGCACCATGTTTTTCATATAGTGAGTCTCATATGTTGTCACTTTCATATACTAGTGGGAATTTTTCGTTATAGAACTTGGCTTGTATATTCCTACGATGGGCTTCCTCAAATGCCCTAGGTCTTCGTGAGCAAGCAAGTTGGATGCACACCCACTAGTTTTATTTTGTTGAGCATTCATTTATAGCTCTAGTGCATCCGTTGCATGGCAATCCCTACTCCTCAATTGATGGGCATCTCCATAGCCCGTTGATTATCCTCGTCAATGTGAGACTTTCTCCTTTTTTTTGTCCTCTCCACACAATCCCCATCATCATATTCTATTCCACCCATAATGCTATATCCATGGCTCACGCTCATGTATTGCGTTAAAGTTGAAAAAGTTTGAGATTATTTAAGTACGAAACAATTGCTTGGCTTGTCATCGGGGGTGTAGAATTTGGGAACATTTTTGTGTGACAAAAATGAAGCATAGCCTAACTATATGATTTTGTAGGGACGAACTTTCTTTAGCCATGTTATTTTGAGAAGACATGATTGCTTTGATTAGTATGCTTGAAGTATTACTATTTCTTGTGTTAATATGAACTTTTATTTTGAATCATTTGGATCTAAACATTCATGCCACAATAAAGAAAATTACATTGAGAATTATGCTAGGTAGCATTCCACATCAAAAATTCTGTTTTTATCATTTACCTACTCGAGGACGAGAAGGAATTAAGCTTGGGGATGCTTGATACGTCTCCAACGTATCTATAATTTTTGAATGTTCCATGCTATTATATTACCCCTTTTGGATGTTTATGTGATTTATTTTACACATTTATATCATTTTTGGGACTAACCTACTATTTCAGTATTTCGAAGAAAAGGAATATCAAACGGAGTCCAAACGGAATGAAACCTTCGGGAGCGTGATTTTTGGAATGAACATGATCCAGAGGACTTGGAGTGCAAGTCAAGAAGCAATCGAGGCAGCCAGGAGATAAGAAGGAGCGCCCACCCCTCCTGGGCGTGCCCCTGTCTCCTGGGCCCCTCGAGCGACCACCGACCTACTTTTTCCTCCTATATATACCCACGTACCCCGAAAACATCCAGGGAGCCAACAAAAAACAATTTCCACCACCGTAACCTTCTGTATCCGCGAGATCCCATCTTGGAGCCTTCGTCGGTGCTCCGTCGGAGGGGGAATCGACCACGGAGGGCTTCTACATCAACACCATAGCTCCTCCGATGAGTTGTGAGTAGTTTACCACAGACCTTCGGGTCCATAGTTATTAGCTAGATGGCTTCTTATCTCTTTTTGGATCTCAATACAATGTTCTCCCCCTCTCTTGTGGAGATCTATTTGATGTAAACTATTTTTGCGGTGTGTTTGTCGAGATCCAATGAATTGTGGGTTTATGATCAAGTTTATCTATGAGTAATATTTGAATCTTCTCTGAATTCTTTTATGTATGATTGAGTTGTCTTTGCAAGTCTCTTCAAATTATCAGTTTGGTTTGGCCTACTAGATTGATCTTTCTTGCCATGGGAGAAGTGCTTAGCTTTGGGTTCAATCTTGTGGTGTCCTTACCCAGTGACAGAAAGGGTTGCAAGGCACGTATTGTATTGTTGCCATCGAGGATAAAAAGATGGGGTTTATATCATATTGCTTGAGTTTATCCCTCTACATCATGTCATCTTTCTTAATGTGTTACTCTGCTCTTATGAACTTAATACTCTAGATGCATGCTGGATAGCGGTCGATGTGTGGAGTAATAGTAGTAGATGCAGGCAGGAGTCGGTCTACTTGTCGCGGACGTGATGCCTATATACATGATCATGCCTAGATAATCTCATAATTATTCGCTTTTCTATCAATTGCTCTACAGTAATTTGTTCACCCACCGTAATACTTATGCTATCTTGAGAGAAGCCACTAGTGAAACCTATGGCCCCCGGGTCTATCTTTTATCGTATAAGCTTTCAATCTACTTTTATTTGCATCTTTACTTTTTGCATCTATATTATAAAATACCAAAAATATATTTATCTTATCATACTATCTCTATCAGATCTCACTTTCGCAAGTGGCCGTGAAGGGATTGACAACCCCTTTATTGTGTTGGTTGTGAGTTCTTTGTTTGTTTGTGTAGGTGCGTGGGACTTTTGAGGAGCCTCCTACTGGATTGATACCTTGGTTCTCAAATACTGAAGGAAATACTTACGCTACTATTGCTGCATCACCCTTTCCTCTTCAAGGAAAACCAACGCAAGCTCAAGATGTAGCACCCCCGCTTCCGACCAAGCCCGACGGTGCTGCTGCGTGGTGGTTCAGTAGCTACGGAAGCACAACTGCAGGTGGCAGTGTGGCATCATTGCTTCTACTCCTAACTACAGGTTTGCTCCTGCCCGTGACAAGTGTTGGTTTTTTCCTCTGAACCAATTCCTCTCTCCTGCAGACCGCTTCGTTGCAGCTTGCAGCCCACATCAGGGGTGTGAGCAGCTCCCATGGAGGAGTTCAGGGTCCCAGTGCACTCTGGTGGGATTAGTCGTGCACTCTGGTCCTGGTGTAGTGCACTCCTCATTCGCGGTTGTTTGTGGTTCCTTCCACCTAACGATCAGCTCCATCTTTCTTAGCTTCGCGTAGCGCAAGAAGTGGACGAGAGCCCCTATAGCGGTGAGAATTGCCGTGTGCACCTGCAGTATGTTGGTCCATTGTTGTTTCAGTATGCCATATCAAACATGTTTGGCGTTGGGCTTTCTATCAGCTAGTGAAAATAGCTTGCTCAGTCTCAAAGTGTTATGGATAGTTTTTGGTTCAGGGCTTCTTCTGTGCAGTTCATTGCTTTTTCTTTGAAAATTTTGTGTCTAAACCAGAACTCCACCACCGCCTTTAGTCCAGAATTGCAGTACAATGCAAAGTACAAAGGAGTTCAATTTGTAAAAAAATGTACAGAGGTGTTCACTTTTTATTATTTTTGGAGCATTTGTTTTTTGCAAATTTGTAAGGACATGATGTATAGTTTGTTAAAATCGATGCAACTCATTAAGAAAACCTTTGCTGTGCACTTTGAAAAACAAAAGGAGTTCCCTTTGTAAAAGATTGTACAGAGGGGGTCACTTTTTATTATTTTTGGAGGAATTGTTTTTTACAAAATTGTAAGGACATTGGTGTATAATTTCTTAAAATCGATGAAGCTCACTAAGAACACCTTTGAGGTGCACTTTGCAAAACAAAAAAATGATGAAGTTCATGTTTGCTGTGATGCATTACACACGTGCGGGTCAGTTAACTATATTTTGCAGAACAAGAAGAACACAAAAAAATGATGCAGCTCACTAACGTTAACCATGTAGCTCACTAATGTTGACCATGTAGTGTAGATGAATTTACAAAAAAAAGACAAAACAATTATGTAGTTTACTTTGATATATGTTGTGGATCACTTGTCCTCGTCTTCGCGATCCTCTCTTATGTAGTTTACTTTGATATATGTCGCGGTTCACTTGCCTCCTCTCTGCGGTCCACTCTCGTTCACAAAAAAATTGAAAAAAACGACAACAAAAACTTGTCTGGGAAAAATTACATTCGACGATGGAAACCATGAAGTTCACTTGACTGTCTGATGCAGTGTGATTTTTCTGTCTAAAGCAGTGTGTTCTTTTGTCTAATGCAGTTCCTTCGTCAATTTCGGTGTCACGAAAAACAGAGTGTCCGCATTTTCATAATTTCAAAACTGCTCTTAAACCGTAAGGAATTAGAGAGAGCGTTCTACATGAAAAAGTTGCATCTCATCGATATCTTTCCAACGGCGTATAATTTGAATCATTGCGACGCACGGTTTGTAAAAATTTCACGAAAAACGGCGTCTGCCTCTCGTCGTCAGCCGCACGATTTTCAAAATTAACTAAAAACCATAAGAAATCTCAGAAACATTTCAACATATGAAAGTTGTGCCTCGTCCATAGCTTTTCAATAGTATATTACACGCCTCGTTTTGACAAACAGTTAAAAAACTGGAGCGTGAACAGTACCAAAAATTTGAAAAAAAATTGAAAAACAGAATCCCGCGATTTAGTAAATTTGAAACTGCTCTTAAACTGTAACGAATTAGAGAAAATAATGAATACGAAAAAGATGCGCCACGACTATATCTTTCCAACACCGTATCGTTTGCTTCACTCCGATGTGCGGTTTAGAAAAAATCGCGAAAATACGCTCGCCGCATCCCGTCATGTGCGCACTGTTTCTGAAACTGCTCTTAAACCGCGAGGAATCTTGAAAAGTGGTCAACATGACGATGCTGCGTATTTTCCATAGCTATCCAACAGGGTATTATACGCCTCGTTCCGACAAACGATTTAGAAACTGGAGTGAAAACAATGCCGAAAAAATGCATGCAGCTTTTTCTAGTGACATTGCAGTGCTCGTTTGATAGGGATGCAGTGCCCTCGCGTTGAGCGTGCAGTGCGAAAGTGTTATCAGAATCACTATTCTGCTAAAAGTTGAGTGTGTGTGTGTGTGTGTATGTGTGTGTGTGTGTGTGTGTCCGGATCTCTACAACACATAGTGCTTGCTGAAGGAAAAAGTGTAAAAAGGAAAGGTGAAGATCACCATGACTCTTGTATAAGGGTAGCAAGTAAAAATAATATATAGGCCCTTCCCGGAGGGAAGCAGAGGTTGTCATGCACTTTTTTGGTTGGATGCACAAAATCTTCATGCAAAAGAATGTCACTTTATATTGCTGCTTGTGATAAAGAACTTTATTATGCAGTCCGTCGCTTTTATTTCTTCCATATCACAAGTTCATATAAAGCTTATTTTCTTCACACTAATAGATCATACATCTTTAGAGAGCAATTTTTATTGCTTGCACCGATGACAACTTACTTGAAGGATCTTACTCAATCCATAGGTTGCTATGGTGGACTCTCATGGCAAAACTGGGTTAAGGATGTTCGGAAGCACAAGTAGTATCTCTACTTGGTGCAGAGAATTTGGCTAGCATGAGAGGGAAAAGCAAGCTCAACATGTTGGAGGATCCATGACAATATAACTTCTATTCGGATATAAGAAGACATAACCCATTATGTTGTCTTCCTTGTCCAACATCAACTTTTTAGCGTGTCATATTTTAATGAGTGCTCACAATTACAAAAGATGTCCAATATAGTATATTTATATGTAAAACCTCTCTTTCTTTATTAATTCCTATTAATTGCAGCAATGACCAAAACTATGTTTGTCAACTCTCAACAACTTTTATTCATCATACTCTTCATATGTGAAGTCATTACTCTCCATAAGATCAATATATGATATTTTTATTTCTTTTTATTCTTTCTTTAATTCCCTCAAGATCATAGCAAGATAGCAAAGCCCTCAACTCAAAACTACTCTTTATTTTATATGACTCATGGACTCGATTACATAGATAGACATCAAAACAAAACTCAAAGCTAGGTCATAGTAAAACTTTATTCTACTAGATCAAGATATAACCAAAAGGATCGAATTAAGAAAAATGATAAAGATAAAGATGTGATGGTGATACGATACCGGGGCACCTCCCTCAAGCTTGGTAGTTGCCAAGGGGGGTGCCCATACCCATGTATTTATGTATCTTCCTTCGGGGGTGGTGATGATGGAGTTATTGATGTAGTAGGCCTCTTCCTTAGCTTGCGCTTGAGGATAGAATTTTTCTCTCTTAAGTCATCGATCTCCTGCTCAAGACTTGGTATCTTTTTACATAGTTCCTGTTTGTTTTCCTGCAAGAGATGAAAAGGGATGGACTCGATCTTATGTTTCTTTGCTTAGTTAGAGAGACTT